>NC_084531.1:23803707-23901207 GCF_024500275.1 Phycodurus eques
AACGGTCTATTGGTTGCGGTCTACTGTATTTTTACATTTATGACGGTGGGAGTTACAATAAATGGTATGTGAAAATAAAATTATTCCATGGTTGAGTAATCGATTAGAAATAATCAAATATTTTTGTAAAATAATTCATTTTAAACCACAATAAGAACATGTACATAAATTAATTGTTTAACACATTCACTGCCATTGACGGCTTTAGAAGTCAAATTTCCATGTTAACTGGGAAGGACTGGCAGTGAATGAGTTAATGTTAAACTTAAAAGTCAAAACAACTTTGACAGCCACATTTGTTGTGGATGAATGTGTAATATGAACAAATCTAGAATCTGGAGTTTTATACCATAGAATTACAAATTTGTGTATTATCTTTCTCTTACTACTTTGTCCTACTACTTACAATAACATCTTCTCCTGTCATTTTTGTGGATTTTTCTCAAAATCCGAAATCCAATTTAAATGCAAATGAAAATGCACTTAAAGCACCTCATTGCTTGAGACAAATGTAAGGAATGAAAGTTCTTGATGTACTGCCAACCTATCCATCCATCCATCCATTTTCTGAGCCGCTTCTCCTCACTAGGTCACGGGTGTGCTGGAGCCTATCCCAGCTATCATCGGGCAGGAGGCGAGGTACATCCTGAACTGGTTGCCATCCAATTGCAGGGCACATAGAAACAAACAACCATTTGCACTCACAGTCACGCCTACGGGCAATTTAGAGTCTCCAATTAATGCATGTTTTTGGGATGTGGGAGGAAACCGGAGTGCCCGGAGAAAACCCACACAGGCACGGGGAGAACATGCCAACTCCACACAGGTGGGGCCGGGGATTGAACCCGGGTCCTCAGAACTGTGAGGCTGACGCTCTAACCAGTCGCTCACCGTGCCGCCACTGCCAAACTACTGAATGCTAAAATAAAACGTGACCAAAGGAAAATGTTGCTTGGTCATTGAGTAAAATCCAAATGAAATCGTCTGTCAATGAAACAGTCTCTTTCAAGTGGGGAAGATGCATATATTTTGCAATAACTTGACAGCTAAGCAGAACGTGCTTCTGGTTATGGACCATCAGAGAGGAGTTAAGCTGGAAAACAGAGGAGGAGATGGGCTTTGATTTGGCTACTGCTGCCGATCCACATAAAGCAGTTAAGGGTCGAAAACACTTAATGAACAACGGGTACCACTAGACAAAACTAACCCCTGGCCAAGGCTACATTTATCAAAGTGAATTAAGGACAAAGTATTCTCTATATGTAATTATAATCATACAGTAGCTAACATGCATCCCTCACTAACGTTTTGAGCTGAACTGGACGTTTAGTTTTTTTGTTGTTATGGCATTTTGCTTTCTGTAGCGGGGTGTAAAGGCCGAATGTTGCAGCCCAAAGCGGACTTGACAAAAATTGAGCAATCAAACTAAAGTTATGAAATCAAGGTAGCATGTCACAACAACAACAACAAAATGTTGACGAGAAATAACTTTTTAAATTATTCCACAGTGGAAGGACGATGCCAAGAAGAGAAATAAGTATACACAAGATTAGAGAACAAATGTCATAGAAATACTTTGCATTTCCCAGATGATGAACAAACAATAAGTACAACCAGATTAACAGAAGACATAGGTAGAGAACACTTTATTTACTTGTTTCCATTCAAACCTTTTGTCACCGTGACTTTTATGACTTGCTCGCTTCCTCCTGTTTTTATTTTTTATTTCTCACATACATTTTTTTTAAAGAATACTTCAATTGTCATATTAGTTGATTTTTGTTTTTGTTTTTTTTCCCCCACCCCAAATCATTTAGAAAGTCTTGTATTTTACGGCGCACAGCAGTGGTGTATATCTCACTCAATTCCCTCCATGTTCCTTGGTAGTCTTAACCTCATCTTCAGAGCACAATGTCCAGTCTTCTCTTTAGCTCTTTCTATTGCAGGCGCTCTTTTTAAATATCCTTTTATGTAACTGCTGCAGTCACTCCCTCTCTCTCAGACATTAACCCCGAGGGGCTCAGGCATTGCAGCAGGGTGGCCATTGAGCAGCTTCTTGCCACACGCAAAATGAGGGGACATACTCTTTATAAAAGAGAAGAAAAAAGGTCTTAAAAATAAACACACAAAAGAGGAAAGGATGGCATGGATAGAATATAAGTGTGATGGACTTAAAAAGCTGAATTTACAACAATTTCAGAGCTGAAGGCCATGTGACTTAACGGAACACTGAATTGATGAAGTCTTTTTAAAATGTATGGTGTCTTTGTATTATACAGTACTATTTTTGTGTACAGTATACACATTTTTGGAGGTAGAATGGTAGACTAGTGGTTCTGATTGTCTTGGCTTGAGTCTTGGCTGTCTATCTCTCTGGCTCTGTAGAACTTGCATGTTCTCCCCGCGCTTGCATGGGTTTACTGCGAGTGCTCTGGTTTCCTCCCAAATTCCCAAAACATGCATGTTAGGTTTATTGAATACTCTAAATTGCCCAAAGGTTTACATTTTAGTGGAAATGGTTGTTTTTCTCTGTGCATAGCGTTTGGCTGGCAAACTCTCTGAGAACAAGCGCTAAAGAAAAATTGATGGATATTATTTTTTATTCAAAATGCTCACCCTCCACCATAGTAAGGACAAGCCGTATAGAAAATTGAAAGATGTTATTTTTTATTGAAAATGTTTGGTTGTTGGGTTTTTTTTGTGTGCGTGTGTTTTTTTTTTAACCTGTACCTTATTACCCTATTCAGTGCACTACACTAATCTTTGCACTAGTAGCACTGGCACCAGCACATGATTTGGTCGCACCATTTTTTGAGGAGGTACAGCACATGCCATAGTTTAGTATGAAGTAAAGAACAATATGTTTGTCAGCAACAAGCAGTAGCAGACGAAACAAGTCAATTTAAGAAAAAACAAAGGCGTTACTTTTATTTAATCATTTGTTCGACTCAGAGGGTCCAGTTCTTATAGTGAGGGCTCCTAAACATCTTCCCCTGGGAAAATCACTTAATTTTGAGCATTACCACAACCGTATGGTTGACATACATTTAAACACAATTGCCTCAGTGTACCACAACTATATAAAAGTACTGTTTATGATAATTCACACTATTTTGCAAAGGATTTACTAGCAAAAAAAAAAAAAAAGCATTTTACCAATTTCAAAAAAGGGCTCCAACTACGGGAGCCAAATTCCTTGTGTGTTTTTTCGGACATACTTGGCAGATAAAGATGATTCTGATTCTGATGACTGTTTATAATGAGTGTGTACAGATTTTACGGACGTTGACACAAATGATTCGCTTTCGCGGGCCACATAAAATGATGTGGCGGATCTGGCCTTGAGTTTAACGCATAAGCGCCTGTTCCATCTGTTTTCCTGATTTTCTTTTTCACTCTGTTTCAAGCGTTTGCTCCATACCTTCAACCCCGGCCCCTCATCCCCAGTGTCACTTTCGATCTTTCACTCCCTCTCACTAATTGCCTCCCTTATCGTCGCCTGCTCCCACTTGCTTAGTGGAGGTTGTCAAACGAGTTACAGCTTACAGTTTGTGTAGCATTGCATGTTGTAGAAATCACACGGTGTTCCTCTGTGACCATCTCATGCTTCTCAGCTCTTACATTTGGGTTCTCAAGCTTTTGCTCCATTTATATTGTGACAGCTAGAGCACCTTCTCATTTTCTCTTTTCTCCAAATATTTCATTTCTTTCTCCCAACCAAAACAACTTATAAACGAGTTTCCCAATATGTCACAAACAATATAACGGCTTCAATAATGATTACAACAGTAATTTCATAATACCACATATCCTCATTTGAGTCATGGTGGTGGAGTATAGCATGGACTGATCGCTAATCAATCGAAGGGTGGAAGGAAACATTAATAATACTATACAGCGTGTGGATGTAATTTTTCAAGGATAAGATGTGAAATTCCAACATTTTTCAAACCTTGAAAACTCAAATTTTTATTTCAAATACAATTTTAAGCCCTTGTGGAAACAATGTTTATGCCAGATGGGACTGTATATGAAAGATCTGCAATTGTAACATTTTCTCCTCATAGTTGGGACAGCTCATAGTTGAGCGTCACTGTGGGTGACACTGGCTGGCTAACATTTGAACCATGAGAAGAATACAACTCTGACTCCGATGGATGGATTTGTGATCTAACGTTAGCATACCAAGAGCATTTTATGTATTTTGTTTTCCAATGACGTGGGAACAGCGGGAGACCCTATTGTGTTGCAGGATGGCTGTGCCCAATCCATTAAGGAAAGTCCATAAAGCTTGATAAGTTTGGTAAGGAAGAACTTTGACTTCAACCTAATTAAACACCTTAGGGCTGAACTAGAACAAAGCTTGTGAGCGAGAGCATCTTGTCCAACACCAGTGACTTCTGACCTCACAAATGTCTTTCTGACTGAATCTTCTTTTATGCCTTAGTGTTGGCATGTGGAGGAGGTACAGGTCGGCAGATTGTTGCACTCCCCCCCCCCCCCACTTAAAGGCTTCTACATTTGGGAGGTGCATTAATTTGATTTCTTTTGAGAATGAATAAAAATAATTGCTTTGAGGCAATTCATAAATAATCGGTCTCCCCTCTCGTCACATTTCTCCTAACATCTACTCCCTACACCACTCAGCGTTGAGGAACCACAATGCTTGTTATTAACTTTCTTATACCATTTATCTCCCTTTCACCAGGACCATTGCCGCCCCTGCTTTCTGTCATCAGCTCCAAGCTGGCCATCTTTCTCCCTTTGTGTCCTTGGCACAGATCATTTGTTTCAGTCTCATCACTCCTGTCTGTCCCACGTTCAGCACCCCCAACCTGACATCATAGCTCAATAACTCATTTTAACTCAAGATCATAAGTGCAGTATATAATACATATTGTATTACTGTGACTGATATCATAGAGCGTTGAAACATAAGACATGATCATTCAAACAGACGCTTTGAAATTGGATCACATCAGTGACAAACCTGGACTAAAAATGTCTCTGTCCTTACACACAAAAACACCACAACTTAATCACTAATACAATAAACCTACACTCAGAAACACCTTTCAACAGCTTGCTTCGGTTCAGCAGTTTTTTTAATCATCAGGTAACATCCTCACCGTACACATACACACACACACGTGCACGCTTACACATAGCTGTAGTACAGTGATATATTATTAAAGGAACCCATCCCTTTCCTGGATAAAGGTGCGTGTGTGTGTGTGTCTGTGCGTGCACACACTGCACCACACCACCGCTCTGTACGTGATAACCCTTCATTACCTTTCAGCCAACAGGAAAGGAAGTCATGAAAAACATGAGAATGACTGCAGAGGATTAAGAAGAGAAAAGAAAAGTAGGTCACTCCTGCATCCTAATGAATGCTATTAAGTATAATTTAATTATGTGAAAGATTAGATTAATATCTCCATAGTGGGCTAAAAACGTGGAGAAACTGCAATGAGTTGGAAGCTACATGTGCGATGAAGCGACTGGTATTTTGTAGTTTTACTGCTTGTTTGGATTAGTAGTACTCTTTTGTTTGTGTTCTGATTCTGTTATAATGTGGTTACACACTCATCACCTACAACCTTAGGTAATCTGAAGAGAGCCAACCCAAAGAGTTTAATTTGCACTGATGCTTTGAAGCTAGAAGATTCTGGTGTTAAGTTTGTGCTGACTCAGGCCTTTGTGTGTGGAGTTCACATTCTCCCAATCCTTGTGTGAGTTTCTCACACTGATAGATTTAATCATCTAGATTGTTCATAGGTGTAAATGTGAGTGTGAATGGTTGTGTGCTTCTATTTGCCTGATTTACCACTACCCAAATAGCGGGGGCTAAATTGCGTGATCACTCACTCTCACTAATTTTATGCGCTGTTGGCAACAGAATTAAAACTGGTAGAGACTTACATATCAGATTCAGATTTAAAAGAGGGTTTTAATTTTGGGGTAGTGCTGATGTTTTTTCACCATCAAACATTAGGAAGAGCACCACAAGCGCAAAATGAAGATTGAAGTAATGGAATTAGAAGATGTGGAATGTGGAAGATACAAACAAATTACTGAGTTACTGAATAGAAATCACTCGTCCAAAGGACCCATCCTGTGCAGGGTGTTTTCATTGAGTACTTTCTAAATCTACGTATTTGGATGGCTACGTTTTACATTTACTTGAGTCATATCAGAATCAGAATCAGAATCATCTTTATTTGCCAAGTATGTCCAAAACACACAAGGAATTTGTCTCTGGTAGTTGGAGCCGCTCTAGTACAACAGGCAGTCAATTTACAGAACACTTTGGAGACATAACGACATTGACAAAAAACAATTGTGCAAAAAGATGCAGAGTCCTCTAGCACTTAGAGCAGTTTGAATGACTAATGCAATAGTCCGGTGCAATGACCATTGTGGAAAGGGCGCTGAGACTTCAAGGAGTGTATGCGGTTTAAAGTGACGAGTAGTGCGATCATCTGGGACAATGTTGGTTGTGCAAATGTTACAGATACTCCTCAATCAGTGTGCAAATGGAGCAGATACTACTCTGGCATGAGTGGCCAGTATATGCAAATAGTGCAGCATGGCGAGACAACTACAGTGAGTGCACGAGTAATACATAATTGGCCCCACAGAAATGTGACAACGAACTCAAGTCAAAAAATTTCCAGCTTGTTGTAATGGAATTATAGGTTAGGTGTTTAAGAAGTTGATCGCAAGAGGGAAGAAGCTGTTGGAATGTCTACTAGTTCTAGTTTGCATTGATCGGTAGCGCCTACCTGAGGGAAGAGCTGGTGACCGGGGTGCGGAGGGTCCGAGAGAATTTTGCATGCCCTTGTCTTAGTTCTGGCAGCATGCAAGTCGTCAATGGTGGGTAGGGGGGTACCGACAATCCTTTCAGCAGTTTTGATTGTCCGTTGCAGTCGGAGTTTGTCCTTTTTTGTAGCAGCACCAAACCAGACTGTGATGGAAGAACACAGGACTTATTCGATGACCGCTGTGTAGAACTGTCTCAGCAGCTCCGGTGGCAGGCCGTGCTTTTCTCAGAAGCCGCAGGAAGTACATCCTCTGCTGGGCCTTTTTGAGGACGGAGTTGATGTTGGTCACCCACTTCAGGTCCTGAGAGATTGTAATTCCTAGGAGTCCTGAGAGATTGTAATTCCTAGGAACTTGAAGGTCTCGACGGTTAACACAAGGCAGCTGGACAACGTGAGGGGCAGCTGTGGCGAAGGATGCCTCCTGAATTCCACGATCATCTCTACCGTCTTGAGCGTGTTCAGCTCCAGGTTGTGTCGGCCGCACCACAGCTCCAGCCGCTCCGCTTCCTGTCGATATGCAGACTCGTCACCATCCTTGATGAGGCCAATGACAGTGGTGTCATCTGCAAACTTCAGGAGTTCGACAGTCGGGTTCCCTGAGGTGCAGTCGTTCGTGTAGAGAGAGAAGAGCAGCGGAGAGAGGACACAACCTTGGGGCGCCCCAGTGCTGATGCTACGTGTGGATGAGGTGGCCTCCACCAGCCTGACCTGCTGTATCCTGCCTGTCAGAAAGCTGTAAATCCACTGGCAGATGGCAGGTGAGACGCTGAGCTGGAGAAGCTTGGTTGAAAGGAGTTCAGGGATGATGGCGTTGAACGCTGAGCTGAAGTCCACAAACAGGATCCTCGCGTAGGTCCCTGCACTGTCGAGGTGTTCTAGGATGAAGTGCAGTCCCATGTTGACTGCATCATCCGCAGACCTGTTCGCTTGGTAGGCAAACTGCAGGGGGTCCAGCAGGGGACCTGTGACACTCTTGAGGTGGTCCAGCACGAGACGTTCAAAGGACTTCATGACCACAGATGTCAAAGCGACAGGCCTGTAGTCATTCAGACCCGAGATTGCAGGTTTCTTGGGGACTGGAATGATGGTGGAGCGTTTGAAACAGGATGGAACTTCGCACATTTCCAAAGATCTATTGAAGATCTGAGTGAAGACTGGAGCGAGCTGGTCCGCGCAGACTTTGAGGCAGGATGGGGACACATGGTCCGGGCCTGCCGCTTTGTTAATCTTCTGTTGTTTGAAGATGCGTCTCACATCCTGTTCATGGCTGGTTAACGCAGAAGTCAGAGGTGTGGTTGTGGTCGCGGGTGCGGCCGGGTGGGTGTGTGGTGTGAAACTGTCCTTTTCAAATCTGTAGTAGAAGGTATTCAAGTCGTTGGCTAGTGTGCTATTGTTCTCAGCTTGGGGGGATCGTCGCTTGTAATTAGTCAGCCATTGGAATGCATGCCAGACTGATTTAGAGTCGTTTGCGCTAAACTGTTTTTCCAACTTTGCTGCATAGATCCTCTTTGCAATGTTAATTTCTTTAGTCAACTGGTTTCTAGCTCGATTATACAGGGCCCTGTCCCCGCTCTGATATGCGTCCTCCTTAGCTGGCGAAGCTGCTTAAGTTTAGCAGTGAACCACGTCTTGTTGTTGTTCAATGTGCGAAATGATTTTGTTGGTACACAAACCTCTTCACAGAAACTGATATAGGATGTGACAGTGTCCGTATATTCATCCAGGCTGCCAGCTGAATTTTCAAAGACACTCCAGTCTGTGCAGTCTAAACAGCTTTGAAGTTCCATCTTGGCTTCATTGGTCCACTTTTTGACTGTTTTCACTGTAGGCTTCGCACATTTAAGTTCTTGCCTGTACGTCGGTATTAAGTGAATTAAGCAGTGATCAGACGAGCCCAGGGCTGCACGAGGTATAGCACGGTATGCGTTTTTTACCGTAGTGTAGCAGTGGTCTAAAGTATTATTTTCCCTGGTAGGACAGTCGATGTGCTGCTTGTATTTAGGGAGTTCGTGGTTGAGTTTAGCTTTGTTAAAGTCCCCGAGAATAATGAGGGGTGAGTCCGGGTGTTTTTTTTCAATTTCGTTGACTTGTTCCGCGAGCGTTAGCAATGCGGCGTTCGTGTTAGCTTGAGGCGTAATATAGACTCCAGCCAGTATGAACGATGCGAACTCACGTGGTGAGTAGAATGGTTTACACTTCAAGAATAGCGACTCCAAATGCGGGCTGCAGTGTCTGTTGAGCACAGTGACGTCCGTACACCATTTTTCGTTGATATGGAGGCATATCCCGCCGCCCTTTGTTTTCCCCGATGATTCCATTACTTTAGAATATTATTCTAAAGTAACAGTACTCTTACTTGAGTACAAGCTTCCTTACATTATCCACTCCTGAAAATGTGATTCAGTCGATCCCCTGGAAACACTTTGTAACGGTTTTACCAGTTGAAAAAAGCTCTGTGTATGTCCGTGCATCTGTGTCATGTGTCTCTCCTTACCTCAGCAGTTTGGTCCCTCTTCGCCTGTTATGCTTCAACCGTCTTTTCCACAGCCAGTGTGTTTCCTGCCATTGTAGCTCACTTTCATTTGTATGTGAATGTATTTTTCCCTATCTTAGGTACAAATACTTTCCATGACTGGGTCAAGCCATTTTCTCATGGGTCATTGATGCCTTTGTGATAAATCTTCAGAAGGATCTTGTTTTTCGAGTTGTTTCCTGCCTTCATGTGCGCAGAGAAACATGAGTCATGTTAAATGGAAGACCGTCTACGTATGAAACACAGTACAACAGCATTAATGAAGTAATGTTTGATTCTGACAGTTTAAGCTTATTTTTAGGTAGACATGATTTCTCTGTGTTTTCACTCCATTATCTCAAATAATGGTCTGTTTGTCTTCATCACAACATCAATATAAAGGCATAAACAGAGGTATTAGGTCATCAAAAATAGGGATTGATTCAAACAGCCTTGAAGGGAAAAACATCAGGTTTCTGCTGCATCATGATTGCCTAACACTGAATTTACAAGACATTTCTACGCCCAAAACAATCTTGAATGAGTGTTGCTAAAAATGAGACCAAAACAAAGCACTAATTTACTAATTTATATTATACATATAAATTAACTTTTCTGTTCTTTTAATTTTGATTGAAAATCACTAGCCACTGGTCACTAATGATATATGGACTAATGGCTTGTCTAATGGATCTGAGGAATATTTAAAAACTGTGGTCCTTGTTCAAAGGAGAACTTTAAGCTGACCAATTTGTATAGATTTATATATACTATAGATCAAACATTAACCCCAACCATTACTGAATCTTTTTTAGATGAGTGTAGCAAAGTCACATACTGTCAGTACTTTCAACCTGGACTTGAATGTCGTTATATTTGTTTATAACTCTGTGAACTGGCCACTTTATCAAAGAGCCAGGCTCATCAAGTTTGCTAGTTGTTGTACAATTGCCACTCGATTGGTCACAGTGACATTCATCTTTTTTTTTTTTTTAACCACTTATCCTGTTCAGGGTCACGGCACAGACTGCAGCATAACGCAGCTAACTTAAGAATACGAAGAAACTGCCCTCTCGACTTGTCGCCAGTCAATCACATGGTTATTTTTAAAGGCATGTTGAATGGGAATTGATCCCATGTTAACTAGTGCAATGCAATAGCCGTGACATTTATAATACCTCTATGTAAACCTTTTGAGAACAAATCAATCTTTCTTTCTTTGTTCAATAAAGTGATAGATGCCATTTGCAGAGGCATATTCCTGTTAACTTTTACAGTCACAGGGAACAGGAAAGAACAGGAAGTCAGAACAGACTTAAAATGAGGAAATTACTCCAAAAATAGGAGATTGTGAAACAAGTTTATTTATACAAAATAAATCCTAGAACTGAATGTGGGGACTTTGAATGTTGGGACTATGACAGGAAAATCTCAGGATTTGGTTGACATGATGATTAGGGGAACGGTTGATATATTGTGTGTCCAGGAGACCAGGTGGAAAGGTAGAAAGGCTAGAAGTTTAGGGGCAGGGTTTAAATTATTTTTCCATGGTGTAGATGGGAAGAGAAATGGAGTCGGGGTTATTTTAAAAGAAGAATTGGCTAAGAATGTCTTGGAGGTGAAAAAAGTATCAGATTGAGTGATGAGGCTGAAACTTGAAATTGAGGGTCTTATGTATAATGTGATTAGTGGCTATGCCCCACAGGTAGGATGTGACCTACAGGTGAAAGATAAATTCTGGAAGGAGATAGACAAAGTAGTTCTGAGCATCCCAGACAGAGAGAGAGTCGTGATTGGTGCAGATTGTAATGGACATGTTGGAGAAGGAAATAGGGGTGATGAAGAAGTGATGGGTAAGTACGGAATCCAGGAAAGGAACTTGGAGGGACAGATGGTGGTAGACTTTGCAAAAAGGAGGCAAATGGCTGTAGTGAACACTTTTTTCCAGAAGAGGCAGGAACATAGGGTGACCTACAAGAGCGACGGTAGAAGCACGCAGGTTGATTACATCTTGCGCAGACGATGCAATCTGAAGGAGGTTACCGACTGTAATGTAGTGGTAGGGGAGAGTGTGGCTAGACAGCATAGGATGGTGGTGTGTAAGATAACTCTGGTTGTGGGGAGGAAGATTAGGAAGACAAAGGCAGAGCAGAGAACCATGTGGTGGAAGCTGAGACAGGACGAGTGTTGTGCAGTTTTTCGAGAAGAGGTTAGACAGGATCTCGGTGGACAGGAGGGGCTTCCAGAAGACTGGACCACTGCAGCCAAGGTGATCAGAGAGGCAGGCAGGAGAGTACTTGGTGTATCTTCTGGCAGGAAAGGAGAGAAGGAGACTTGGTGGTGGAACCTCACAGTACAGGAAATCATACAAGGAAAAAGGTTAGCTAAGAAGAAGTGGGACACTGAGAGGACCGAGGAGAGGCGAAAGGAATACATTGAGAGGTGGCAAAGGCCAAACAAGAGGCATATGATGACATGTATGCCAGGTTGGACACTAAAGAAGGAGAAAAGGATCTATACAGGTTGGCCAGACAGAGAGATAGAGATGGGAAGGATGTGCAGCAGGTTAGGGTGATTAAGGATAGAGACGGAAATATGTTGACTGGTGCCAGTAGTGTGCTAGATGGAAAGAATACTTCGAGGAGTTGATGAATGAGGAAAATGAGAGAGAAGGGAGAGTAGAAGAGGCAAGTGTGGTGGACCAGGAAGTGGCAATGATTAGTAAGGGGGAAGTTAGAAAGGCATTAAAGAGGATGAAAAATGGAAAGGCAGTTGGTCCTGATGACATTCCTGTGGAGGTATTGAAGCAGAGGTGGCTGTGGAGCTTGACCAGCTTGTTCAATAGAATTCTAGCGTGTGAGAAGATGCCTGAGAAATGGAGGAAAAGTGTGCTGGTGCCCATTTTTAAGAACAAGGGTGATGTGCAGAGCTGTGGGAACTATAGAGGAATAAAGTTGATGAGCCACACAATGAAGTTATGGGAAAGAGTAGTGGAGGCGAGACTCAGGACAGAAGTGAGTATTTGCGAGCAACAGTATGGTTTCATGCCTAGAAAGAGTACCACAGATGCATTATTTGCCTTGAGGATGTTGATGGAAAAGTACAGAGAAGGTCAGAAGGAGCTACATTGTGTGTAGCTCCTCCTATGACAGAGTACCCATAGAAGAACTGTGGTACTGCATGCGGAAGTCTGCAGTGGCAGAGAAGCATGTTAGAATAATACAGGACATGTACGACGGCAGCAGAACAGCGGTGAGGTGTGCTGTAGGTGTGACAGATGAATTTAAGGTGGAGGTGGGACTGCATCAGGGGTCAGCCCTGAGCCCCTTCCTGTTTGCAGTGGTGATGGATAGGCTGACAGATGAGGTTAGACTGGAATCCCCGTGGACCATGATGTTTGCAGATGACATTGTGATCTGCAGTGAAAGCAGGGAGCAGGTGGAACAGTTAGAAAGATGGAGGCATGCACTGGAAAGCAGAGTAATGAAGACTAGCCGAAGTAAGACAGAATATATGTGCATGAATGAGAGGGCTGGTGGGGGAAGAGTGAGGCTACAGGGAGAAGAGATAGCGAGGGTGGAGGACTTTAAAATACTTGGGGTCAACAGTCCAGAGCAATGGTGAGTGTGGTCAGGAAGTGAAGAAACGGGTCCAAGCAGGTTGGAACGGGTGGAGGAAGGTGTCAGGTGTGTTATGTGACAGAAGAATCTCTGCTAGGATGAAGGGCAAAGTTTATAAAACAGTGGTGAGGCCAGCCATGATGTACAGATTAGAGACAGTGGCACTGAAGAGACAACAGGAAGCAGAGCTCGAGGTGGTGGAAAGGAAGATGTTGAGGTTCTCTCTAGGAGTGACCAGGTTGGATAAAATTAGAAATGAGCTCATCAGAGGGACAACCAAGGTTCAATGTTTTGGAGACAAAGTTAGAGGGATTATTATGTATTTAGATGTATTATTATTTTCAAACAATAAATGTAATATCTTTCTCCTCGTATTATGTGTCATTCATTGTGGACACCATGGGAAACATTTCCTTCCCGTGCATAGAATGGTAAGCACTTTGGCTGATCGACTGATTGGTAGTGAACACGGCATGCACGCACCACCCAGTATTCAGTAGGCAGCTTTCCAGCACCTGCAGGTGTTACTTGTCATGCTCAAAGACATCTTAGAATTAAATGTAGTGGATATGGGTTTGGAGTTGTTCTTTTCCTCCCCTACCCATATCACCATGCACGTCTGGGGAATCAAACCCAGGGCCTTTCAATCACAGGTTGCGAGAAACGTTATGAATTAGCATCTTTATTATACAGTGTGTAAGCATTATATAATGCTAATTCTGGAGCAAGGTCACTCTTTAATTGCTGGTCAAATATTCATAATTCTGCAAACCATTATGCTTTGTTTGACCTCCGAACTCTCAATAGATGGATGTGTCTCATGCACAAAAATGCATGATAAAGACCTCTCTGACCATCTGTACCAAGAATGATCATCTTTTCCAAGACTGGTTATTGGTTTCTGCAGGAACGTCAACAAGCTAAAGCTGCTCCATCTCCTACGTGCCACACTAAAATGCACAAGCAGCATCAGACACTAAGCACTGAATCAGCATCATCAAGCATAATGGCACCAGGCCTCTGGTGCATCATAAAGCATAGCCTCCATTGGGACCACACATCAAATGTGTGTGGTCCCTACTGCAAGGCCATATCTGTTATTCAGTTTTGCCTTATCATTTGAGATATCCATAACTACATTCTTCCTGACCACAACTGGCATTCTAGATACCTGCAACATTATTTCACCTAGGACAAATTACATCACTTTTATGGCAAGCAGATTTAATGGCAAGCAGATTTAAAAGCTACGTTTGATAATCATGATATCAACATCTGATTAGTCGTAATTATAGATGTATTTGAATAATTGGAATGTTCATTAAAGATATTTGTAACAGGTTGAGGGTTAATGGTTGCAATTATTTTTCAAATATTATTTTAATTATTTTTCTGTTTTTAATTTTTTTTTAGTTGCAATGATAAATGACATCCCTTTTGACATGAACGTTTATGGGGTTTGTCATTACAGGTATCTACTATTCAGCTGCAAATTTCTGCAACAGAACTGTAGATATGTGTAACTCCGGTTGACATACCTCAATAGTCACGCTTACTAGTCATAACTCCATCTACAGATATTTACACCTTCATTTCGCCTAGTTAAAACTTGATTAAAGATATCTGAAAAGGGACATAGCTTGAATTTAGGTGAATTAATGTTAAACTAGAATTCTGACTCGTCGTAATCAAATTGTAGGTACACATAATTCACATAACAAATATCTGCAAATGAAGTGTAGATATCTGTAATGACAAACCCCATGCGATTTAACTCTGACTAGTCATAATAGCTTGAACTGGAATTATGACAAGTTAAAATGATGTTGTAGATAACGCAAACTGGAGTTACAGATATCGACAATCCAGTTTCAGATACGGTATCTGTAATTCACTAAAAGATAACTGCAACTGAATTGTAGATATCACTGATGAAAATCATACACAAGAACGGCACCTGTCATTTCGACTAGTCACAATTATATTACACATATCTTGAATCTTCAAGAGCCCAGATTGAAGTGTAAATTGCATAGTATAGTTTTGTAATAAACTGTTTTATTCTAAATTTATTTTGCTAAAGAAAAAAAAACAGTTCAAGTTCTTGGCACCAGCTCAAAGGAGAAACAAAATATTTTGCTTGAAGAAAATATGTCCAACTGTAAGCATTCTTTTACTAATTAAAATTCACAAGTGAGATTTAGCTTCTTAAATGAAGTACAAAATTCTTTAATTATGAAAATATACCACTTCTTTTAAGCAAACATTTCCTACATAACGTTTACTTCTTGCTTGTAATAAGCAAACTAAATTCATACGTGAGATGTACATTTTTAAATGAAGTCAAATGTTCTTGAATCATGAAACTATATCACTTATTTTAAGCAAACATTTCTTTTAAAAATATTGTTTGTAATATTTTTTTTTTCTAGTTTTAAAACTTGTTACTGTCTTAAAGGAGCTAGATTAGTTAATTTTAAGAATTGTAGCTAAACAACATTCGCCTACACCATTGGCAGATTTTTTTGTGTGTGCTCAAAATATGAAAATGTAACAAAATTTGAGGAATTTTTGCTTATTTCCAGACAGGCTTTTTTTGCAATGAGGACAATGGTGCTGTCTCTGACCTACCTGAAACGCGTCCTAGCTAGAACACCCTAACTTGCGACAAACTAACTCCTACCTAACAACACGAATAGAGAGCTACGATTAAATGCAGCAGAAATGAGGAATAGTAATGGTAATAGTGTGTTGGTATTGAGTGCATGGTAGAAGTTAAGAAATGTTCCACATATCCTTGTTCAAACCAGGTACTTATACCTCTGTGCAGATAGCATGATCAGATCAGTCAGTGAGAGGTGGGAGAAATTGGATGGAACAAATAATTTTTGCGGCAAGTGGGGGGAGCTGTATTTCTAGTGTCAAAATATTACGTTTCAACCCAGTACTGTATGGTTTTGCACTTTTCTAGCTTGCTTGAAAAGAACATGTAGTGACAAAATAAAATCCCTTAAACAGTTAGAGGTGCTGGGGTCAATTTAGGGGTGCTTGAGCAGTGCACGCACAGAAAATGGGCTAGAAATGCCAATGATTAGTGATCACTCCAGAGTGTACCTCTCGAGTCAAATGTAAAAGTGTTTTGCTCACCTGTGACCCTGAAGGGGATAAGTGGTAGAAAATGAACTAAGTAACGAATGATGTAAATTTCACAAAGCACACACCGTAGTTGAACTGGTGCTCAATGCGGGCACCAAATCTCACACAATCACTAAATGTGGAGGGTACCTAATGGAAAAGGTGTGTTATCATTTGAAGACCAGAAAGTCCGGCTCATTTTAGTTCTTCTTAATGCATCAAGCACTTTCACAGCGCAGATGAGAGGAAATGTCCAAGGAGACAGGTGAATACAGCTAAAGGTAAAAGGTTTCGGAAAAAAAAAACCATCCCTCCTATCAAGCTAAATTTAGACTCATTAAAAATCTAAAGCGGAAGAGGTTAGAGTGTAGATGTGGAGAAGAGTTTGCCAGAAACAGCAAGAGTGAGAGGACAGGAAATGGAGATTTAGAAGAGGGTACTCATAACATGAAGCAGGAAGTGGTGTTCGATATAATAAAAACTAGAGGGACTTAAGAGTGAGTGATAGGGACTTTTTTGCAGCATAGGGGAGAAAGGAGCTTATCACTTCCATCACTTCAGCTCTTAGCTTTCCTGCCATTTTATCATTATCTTCCATTCTCATCCTATATAAAAATGCCCTATTATCACGTTTCACCTCCATTCTATACCTAATTAAAAACTTAAGTACATAGGCAAAGCCACGGCTACTGGATTAAAAAGGCTTTGATGAAAGATGCTGAAAATTGAAAATCATATTGCCAGTACATTCCCTGCTGACCCGGTACGTTTTGTGGCGTCCCCCACAGTTTTCACGTTCTGGTCAAGGTTGGACACTTTTTTCACGTACGGTCAAGGCTTTCTATGGATAAAACGTGGACACCGGGCAGCTTCAATGGAGCTTTTAATCTCTATGTTGATCATTGCACATACCACTAGTGATTTGCTTTAGCACCAGTTATCTATTTATATATGGCAGCAAAAGTTCAATGAAAAGAAGGTGCATTTTCACCTGGAACAACATTTTATTGGTTTCATTATGACAAATTATTATATACTCCTGATTAGTCTATCGTGGTCATGGTTGAAATGTCTGAGTTACTGTTTTCAAATTGACTTTCCGTGCAGAGTGAATAAAACTGAACTAAGTGTAATGACATCAGTTTTGTCAGGAACCCGGAGCATACTTGTCAGAGTTAAGACACATACATTAGTCTTTCGTGCTAATCAGTAAATGGAGAATGTTTGACTAACACTGGACTGTTGTTATCCTGCCATCAATAAAATTCATTAACATATTAGATATGAATGACAAATGGCTAAGAGTTGCTGTCAAGACACGTACCTTGATATATGTCTTATAATGCTGAAATCATGTCAAAAGGGATTTGTCAAATGAGATATCGCTTTAACCGACATGTCTATATTGTGGCAAAGGGGTCATGAAGGAGAAAATGTCCCTAAGGCTGGAATTTGGGAAGAATGAGATTAAAATGTAGAGAATGTAGAGGTCATGCATGCCTTATGTGGCGTAATGATGTCTGGGAGGTGGTCAGGTGCAAGTCCGTGTAGATTTATTTGTAGATTAGAGCACAAGCACATGAGCTTGACTGAGTGAATGTCACCAGATGAGCTATGTGAAACAGACAGACAGACAGAAAGGTCTGGTGAGTAATGGGATGAGGTAGGGCAGCTGTTCTGTAAAAGAGCTGCAAGGGCAAATTTCTGACCGCATGTCAAGGGGAACCTCTGAGGTACAAACACAGACAAACAATACCTAATGCCGTACTACAGACGTGCACATCCATGGACATATGAGTAAACAAGTATCCATGATTGCTGATTATTTACAACACAGTAAACATAAACTGGAGTGGCCATTGTCGATGCAGAAAGTCAATATTATGTTCCTGTTCACTCCCTGTCTGTTCTGCTGTTTTGTTTGAATAATACTTTTGATAGCTATGTCATTGAGGTCAGCATTTCCCAAACTGCAGGAGTCAAAGTGTATCTCGGGCGTCAGTTTTTATTGATTCGCAGATGCAAAAAATGCTCTAAGCTACAGTTAGTTATTTATTGGTCGTCAAGCAGCAAATATTTTCATTGGTAAAGTCTTTTTCGTTCAAGTATGTTGTAAAAATTCCAAGCTTGAGTGTTCCTTATGGTTCATTTATATGCACAGTGCAATTTGGTCTTTGCTTCTATTAGTGAGATGAAGACTTTTCTTTCTTTATTTATTTTTAACTACACCACTCTTGCCTTCTGTCCAGCAACGAGGGCTATTAGGTTGTTTTACTGCTGCTCTTACTGTATTTTACAGGCTTGTAGGCAACAATATATAACACCAATTAGTACACACAAGTACATATGCACAGCTATTATTCAACCTATCTGATTCATGGTCATTTTACCAAATAGTACACACTGCTGCAATGTACACGTTCAAAGTTTAAAGGGATTGATGACCCTAACAAAACAGAGAGAACCTATGCGGATCCTCTTGACTTTGAGGCAAGCGCGGTAACAACATGCGGCATGAAGAGTTCCCTGAGAAAACAAACATGCCAAGCAACCCAGGAAGATAATGAACTTCATTTTAAACAGAACAAAACCGAAACATAATCTTCATATAATAATGAGTCATGTCAAGTTTATTATATCGGGTTTGGGATGAAACACAAGGTACCGCTAAGTCAGTATGATAAAAAAGTGCCGTGTATTATTTTATGGGTAAATAGCAAGACCTTAAACTCACATCTCAGGTGGACAGGGAGCCGGTGCAAGGTTGCCTTTATACTGGTAATATGATCAAAATTTATAGTATTAGTCTTGCTGCAGCATTTTTGCACTAACTGAAGGCTTTTGATATTAAATATGGGAATACCGAGAAAGCTACCCATGAAAAACGTCAAGATGAGATGTAATAAATGCATAAACTAGGGTATCTGTGAAACTCATGGAATTCAATGGGCTGTATCTTAGCAATATTGCAAAGACGAAAACTAATAATTCTAGTAATGTCCGTAATAGGCAGTTGAAGGCAGAAAATTGAGTCCAAGATAACTCCCAGATTTTTTGCTGAGTGACTTCGTGTAATGCTTCTTTTATCAAAGTGCAGAGTGGTGCCTGTCTGGCAGGACTAATAACCAGCATTTCAGTTTTCCCAAGGTTAAAAAGTAAGACGTTACATGACATCCATTTTGTTTTTATTTTACCATGACATGCTTCTACGTTACAGCAATTGCGTGAGTTAGTTATTTCTAAATTCATGTACCATTGAATATCATCAGCAAAACTGTGAAAGATAATTTCATATTTACCCATATCTCCAAGTGGCAGCCTCTAGATACTGAACAGTAAAGAGCCGAGTACTGATCCCTCTGGGACTCCGCAGGTATTTACAATACTTGAGAAGTCATATTACCATAAATTACATGGTGTGTCCTCTCTGAGTGATAGTTCTAAATCAGGAGAGTGCTAAACTTTCAATACCAATACACTTTTCAAGGGGCTCTTGTAGTACATTATGATTGTGTTTAAAGGTGGCGCTGAGGTCAAGTAACACTACTATGAGGTATCCGTGTCCATTACTTGTAAAAGATCATCAACCACCTTTGTGAGGAGTCTCAGCAGAGTGATTCGCCCTGAATACGTACGGAAATAGTTTAAATAGATTGCTAGAGGCCATGTAATCATTAAGTTAAATTAAGTACACTATGCCTGATGGAAGACCAAGTTTAGTTGCACCCCGTTTATGCGCAAGCTTCCAACAGGATTCCTTAAGTGCGTGGGTCCCATCTGTGTTTCTTAGTACGCATTTTTATTCCTAAAGGTGCTAAATTGTTGACGTTGTTACAGACAGCCACATTAAAATTGTCTGTCAGGTCATTAATCGGATGAACATGAGAAAGAAAGGAAGCAATAGGGGAGAAGCATCACAATGGAGGACGTGACCATTATTATGGGTCGGTTAATATATTAACTGCTTGAAACCAAATGTATCAATTACTGGTACTGTTTGAAATGCCCTGCAAAGAGGTTCAGAAAGGGAGTTCAATTCAGTTTAGTTTAATATTAAAGTCACCCATGATTAATATAGTTTCTGTGTATGTCACCAGGTCAGAAACAAAGTCAGAATTCATTCAAGGTCCGTGCGATGCAGCCAAAATGACTGAACTGGGCAATTGTGCAAAAAAATACAATTGGAGACTCCCCACACATCAGGCGATCAACCCACGCACATTGCCGCAACAGAACAATTGCGACTCAAGTGTTGTTATCATGAAAAACAAAAATAGCACCACATTTCCCAAAATTGACTTTCATGGGAGATGCTGATTTCCCTATCCAGTCTAGCTATATTTGTATGTCGGCAGAAGATTCAAAGAGAGGAAACAGCCAAAAAAAAAGCGATGAGGGTGGATGAAGCCTCAGATACTTTTCCATGATGACAAAGGAGCATTTTCAATCTTGTCACTGGGTTTAAAGATGGAGCTCATACTAGTGAAATAATATCCCCAATAATTTATGTTGTTAATCATTACAGTACATTTCATATCCATCATAATGCCTCAAATATATTTCCTTTTATATTTCTGGTGCCAAAGGACTCCAAATTAAATGCTTGCTGTCGTTGAACAGTTTCATTCGCGGTGAAATTTTCCAAACCGCATTGACACTTTTAATGGTAATCACGTAAACTGCCAAAGAATTCAGGGTCTGTTTGTTTCAATTACAAGCACATTTTAAGTGTTGTTCCGATGGCCCTCATTGATACAGACTACATATTTTTGGATGCTGTTGTTGGCTGCAGCGGTCTTGTTTCAGATGAAGTTGTCTTCAGCGGCTGTATTGTCTTGCATTGGATCAATCTCTTGGAAACAAAACAGCCAAACTACTTGCTCCAAAACTTGCACCAGGTGATAAGAGACCTACACCTTTTTCAATTGTTGCAGACCGTGCATTCCCATTGAGGGAGTGCACCATGAAACTGTATTCACACAACGTGGATCTGGACAAAGGAATTTACAGCTAGAGGCCAAGAAGAGTTGCAGAAAATGTCTTTCAGCGTTCAAGTTCAGAGGTCGTCAAACAATTATTGCGATATCACCAGAAAAAGTGGTAATTATTTTGGCTTCATGTTGCCATAACAATATGTTGCGTACAAAAATCAGTGGAAGTTTTGGTGCTGGAATTGCAGACAGTGAATACGATATCTTGTTAGCCATGATATCTATCTAGCCTGGTCAAAGGGACTGTATATAATTTGTATAGCATTTGTAAATCAATATTCAAAAATTTGACACTGTTGGTCATTTCTTAAGCTGGCGTGAAAGGAATGGCAAATTTTTACAAAGCTACTCCTGTTGATTTGTTAGCTGTTTGGCAGCGCTTTCACTTGGCTGGGGCTTACACAGCCTTGAAAAATGTGTCCTCGTGGAACAAATTTACCTGGTAACTTTAGGTATTGTAAATACATTACAATAACGTTCAACTATCAAATATTCCATAGACAATGTAAATATTACAGACGTACAGGTAATATGTATACACTAATATCAATACGCACACATATGCAGTACATGCATTACTGTTCCAAGTATTGAAATATTTGCCTCCTTGGCTAAACTTATCATTGAATTCTCCTTCATTTACTCCTTATTTCAAAAAGATATCTTAGCTTTGTCCAGACTGACAGCCTGTGGTCATTCCACCCTCATCAAACACCTGGATCACTTCTGTTGAATAATTACTCTCTCATGGAGCTCTGAAGTTTTTATTTAAATTTTTACCCGAATAAGCCTGTTGCGTAGTGTTGCGACATTTGTTATAATGATAATGTTGAGTTCACTCCATTTGTGCATGAAGTGGCTCACAGCAGAGGAAACATTAGATTGATTCGATTTGATCCCACAAGACAGTAATTTCTGAGTTGAGTTTGTTTCTTGCCACCTTCATTTTATCACATCATCTCTTTGTTCAATTTCAACAAACACCACTCTGTGGGAGTTCTGCTAGTCAGTCAATTTGATTGCTCTGAGTCTCTGGTCCCTGTATTACTCACTGCTAAATTAATCTGCCACATTCTTAAATACTTTGTTCTCAAATTGGCCCCTCTGAGAGAAGTCTATACCCCATATGACTGGAAAGCCTACGGCATTAATTTCAGAATGAGATATTGTACCTATCAGATTGAGTGCAATAAGAAGTATTCCTTTTTTTTTTTTTTTTTTTTTTTTTTTTTTTACTCCAAATTTCCGACATGTAGGCCTGAATGAGTTTTCTCACAGGCTTACACAAGACAAACAAATTAGATTTCAGGTATCAGAGCCAAATGCTGCATGAGCATGCGTGCACCCTCATTAATCCAAGTTTACGGTGATTGTTTTTTTTTTCATTTTATTTGTCTCCTTATCCAACCTAGATCAAAGTTGAAGCTCCTGTGAATGTAAAATCCAAAAGAGTTAAATCTTCACCTATTAAAAACTATTTTTTTACCAATAATGTAGTGTTGATGATATAATTTCTCATCCTTGCAGACGCCAATCTATCTGCTTTTCTTCTTTACATACAGTATAGTGTGGTGGATTTTTTTCGCCTGTGGTTCCGAGTCGGAGGTCACCCGGGAGAACTCCGACGTCCGTCGGGCATGGGATGAATGAAGACTTCGAGACACTTGGCGTTTGGGCTAATTCAATTTATTGAACAGGCGTTAGTGTCATAACAGCTGCTTACATTGCCAGAATGACGGAAAAGCCCCCGAAAAACCCTGGATCTCTCTTTATCAAGCTTTCCTTCTCTGGGAGTGGCTTTAGTGCCTCCCTGGGTGCACCCGGAAGGATGGTGCTCCTCATGACCATATTTGGAATCGCACTCGCCTGCTGGTGCCTCTTTGGGTGCGTGAAATATCCCTACTCATCTGCTGTCGTCTCTTAGTCTGGTCAATCTGCCCCCTTGGGGCCCTTTGCTGCGATAATGCAAAAGGAAAAGGACGTTCTTTGATGTAGAATTACAAAGAAAAGATAGTTGGTGTGAATACAGGTCTCCAACCATTTGTCCTGTGCAAAGGAACTCTGATTGTGTTACTATTAAAATATACTACAATAGTTTGGTGTAATGCTTCCGTTTCTGCAGGGTGCACTTTTTTTGGTTGGCTCATTCTGTTACGATTTCGGAGTGATGATGGCAAAAGTGGAGGACTCATTACAGGGAAACAGGGAGGTAAGGCAGGATAAAGCTCAATAAAGGATTTTTGGGGGGACATTTTAGGGGAAAAAAGGCAAAACACACTGACACAGTTTGAACAAACCTAGGGAAGTAAATACAAACAAGTAGACGAGACAACGAGGCACACCTGGGCAAGACACCTTCAGCTGGAGGGAGCTGATTGGTTGATACAAGGTACAGGGCTGACAAGAACAGGTGGACATTAAAACCAAACAAGCAGACAAGACATGAACATGGGCCACAGGAAAACTTGACAAAACATGAAAAACTAAATCTGATCAAAACCAAGTAAACAAAAATGCAGATCATTACACGACTGTTACACTTATAGAGGAACCTAGAGGATAATATGAAGTTGGTACCCTTTTTATACAACAGCTACTGTGCTATTGGAAAGATAGTCTACAACATGCTAGTGTCTTAATAGATGGATTTTCACAATGCTGAAAAACGACACTCGAGAGAGAAGATGCTAACTTTGTCATTCAAGTCACAATTGGCAGACAGGCCTGTGTGTCAGGTTCTGACTGAAGGCAAAGAGAGAGAACTTGCACACCAAGTCTTCCAGATTAATTACTCTGCCATTCTTTGAGAAAAAAAAAACCCTTAACTAAATCGTTGTCAGTATATCAAATAAGTGTGCTCATCAAGGAGACACTAAGTGTGAATCAGAGACACATCTGTTTCTTAATGATATGCGGTGTCAGAGTCAAGGCTGAAAGATAGATCCAAGGAAAGAACAACCCTGACGACAATGAGTTGTAAGTTTGAGTTGCACTTAATTTGAGTGTGTACGCACGTGTGTGTGCGTGCGTGTGTGTGTGTGTGTGTGTGTGTGCGTGTGTGTGTGTGTTTGAATGCTTGTGTAGAGAAGTTTTATCCACTGCTGCTAATAGCTGTTCTTTATTGGCTTCATGGGGCATATCAGCAAGCAAGCACAGCAGCATGAACGTAAACAAAATTCATCTTCACACAAAAGTGGATCCGATACACAAATATATACAGACTTGCTCACAAATCTCCAGCAGAGGTCCGAAGCAAAATTCCCTCCAATATATTTGTACACCACAGGGTCAGAGGAACTGAGCGAAAGAAAAAAAGAAAAGAATAATCTAAGAAAATATGCAATGGAGGACGATTTAAGGACATTATAAACATCAGTGGCCAATTCGAAGACAAGATGCCAAAAACACCTGATTAGGGATTGGTTGACTTCAAGCTTTAAAAATGTCGAGCAATAAGGTTGACTCATCGACTAGTCGACTGGTCGGTTCAAACCCTATTGTGGAACTTCAAAATTAAAATGTCCCAATGATTCTACAATTCAGAAAATATGCCTCAAAAGTTGCATAAAATCTTCATTCTATATGATGTCATGCAGGTCATCAGCATATTGCATCAAAACCCGCTAAACTTCAGCGAACCTCATTAGAGCATTGTATAAGACTCAAAATGTTATTTGAAACTTGGCCAGTGTTTTTAATAAAGGTTGTATGCTGGCCAGTTTTAACCTTGAATAAATTAGTAACATTTCCATTATATGGGGAAACCTGTGTTGTAGCCAAACAAATGGGAAGTTGACCATCATCCTGGACCTTTATTGCTCTATTATAATTGCAAAATACTTGAAAGTAGACAGAATCGCAGGGAAGTACATTCATTCACCCAATGACCACAACGTTTAATACGCCTGTGCAATCTAAAGAGAGCCACTACAAGAGCTAAATACAAAAAATATATATAACTTTATAATGATAATAATATTCAGTTTTGATTGACACAGCAGTAATTGCATGCGCCGAAACTTTGGAAACTGCTCCCAGTTTGATGCTGTGCAATTATAAGTTACGGCAAATTCCAATCACAGTAATAAACAATTGTTACATTAATACTATAATAGATCCTGTCTATCAAAGCTTTGTGTTATTATCTTTATATAAAATCAATCATTACATCTTTTGTTTTGGATTCCATTAGACGCAGGTGTCAGAGGCGTTTCAACCTTCATCGCTCTGTCTTGATCATTGCTACTGCTTAAGAAGGCTGCCAGTAGCCAGCGTTGATCCATTGAGCACATTTGGAAGGTCGAGATGATTACATGATGAGGACTTTAAATTGCGTCAATTACTAAAGGGGAGCATGGTCAGATAACTGGTACTGTTTGCTTGGTAATTATATCGACAATGACACTGACAATGACAATTTTCATCATTTTGGCTTTGTGGATATGAAACTAAACTGAAGGTGTTATTCAAAGGCATTATAATTCAAAGATTTTATTACTTATTCACTGTAGCTGCAATATCTTTTGAGTCAGACCACATGGGGGAAAGTGGGCTCTCTTGTCAGCTTTGATAACCCCCTGGGGCACAAGTTAAAATAAAAGCCCTGTGGAAACCATTGTGCAATATGTCGCGGCTGCTTTATTGAAAGATTATTTTCATACAATCCATTTTTTTTGTTCGATGCCAGAATCAGCATCTGCCAGTGAATTTTCTTTTCAAAATGAGAAGTTAAATTGCATATCTACGCCTATTCAAGACACATGCAGCTCACACTTTACATTTAAATGTAGAGGTTATGGAGCTTTGACTGGTCCTGATCCTCCTACATACCGGTTTCACACCACATTCTATGAGTCATTGTTCTCGAAACGGCATTGGCTTTTTAGCTGATTAATAAGAATTCTTCCTTTAAGTCTCCATTTGTGTGAATATGGACAAAACATTTCGGAACGTAAAAATACCCTCTGGTACTGACATTGGCGTACACACACCTCTAAAAAACAACAACGATCATTTAATTGCTTAACTCCAATTTCTACCTCATAATAAAATACCTACAGTGCATGTTGTCACATGAAATAAGACAAATGTGAACCCATGAAATGACCTTTACATTTAGAACTTTGTGTGGCGACACTGTGATGCATGTGGGGAGGTTGAACAGGTTCTGGGTTGCTATCTCAGCCCCTGGTCTTGTTTCTTCTCGGTGTTTGTGTGGGTTTTCGCCTGGTGCTCTAGCTTCCTTCCACATTCCAAAAACATGCTGCATGTTGCATATGAATGCAAGTTTGGTTAATTGAAGAAATTGTTCATTGGTGTCAATGTGACTGTGCATGGTTGTCTGCAGTTGCACCTGTTCTCTTTAACCCGGTCCTTTGTGTCTGCCAATCAGCTCCCTCCAACCACCTGTGTCATGTCCAGGTGTGCCTTTTTGTCTTGTCAGTTTGTGTGTAATTAGTTACCTGTTTTCTGTCAGTTTGCGTTCAAACATTGCCGTTGTTTATGTCACATTCCCCAAGTCTTATGTTTCTCGTTGTAGTGAGTCCATTCCCTGTGTTTGCTTGTTGAATCTTTTTTTTTTTTTTTTTTTTACTTTATGATTTTTTTAAATTATTCAACTTGTCTTGTTTGCCCTTTTTTTTCAAAATAAATATTTTTTTTGTTTGAGACTCCTGCATTACCGCCTTCCCTACCTGCTTCCCTGTATTTGGGTCCACTACCTCCAACACCACAAAAACCTGCAAACTCTGACACAATCTGGATGTACCCTGGCGGAAAGGATAAGTAGTAGACAATAGATGGATAGAAAACAGTAGACCAAGGATATCATTTACAGGACAGAAAGTCACCTTCGTAATTGGTCTTCTCTTTATTAAAAGTGAACCGTGACTAAATGGGCCAAATCTCCAACAAGGATTTGAGGAGAGAGGAATAGAAAGAGATGGCATAGAAAGCCAAGAAGTGGAGGATGGAAGACACAGAGAATGAAATGTAACAATGGTGAGGGAGGAGGACGACCAATGGAGGCTGAGAAAGAAAGAGTGGAATCACACTGCGGATTGGTATTAAATAGAGGAGGAAACTAAACCCGACAAATAGACGTTCACTGTACCGACAAACGTATTAGCCACAGCTCTCCATCAATTAATGAATCAATGAGGGTTTGATTCGCGCCATTAATTCCTCATGAATCTTAATTCTTAACATTTCCAAGACATGGACAATTCTGTGGCGCAGTGTACAAAATAAGCTCCATAAAGGGCGTGCTTGGATGAGTTTGAGAGCTTCAACCTCAATAATTTATTGGAATGGAAACAGTCCAGCAACTTTACAATGCAAAACAGCATTGTTTTGACATAACATAAAATACACATGGATTCAACGATACTTTGCAGGGGTCTCCTTTAAAGTGACTGTGGCAAGTACAACTAGCGACACTCACAATTATCAAAAAATGTTGACATTTCGACAATAATAAATTGGTATATGAACATTAACAGCTGTGCCCTGGTTTGTTTGTCTTGGCACGAGGCAAAACCAAATAATACCAGTCATTAAGCCAATCTTCAGCGAGAATGTGTGCAATGAGGCTCACTTAATGATTATTACATTATGATACAAAGGCCTGAGCTACAACTAGAAAATACAATACATGTACTATATGAAAGCAGTAAAGATGACTGGCTTGTCACAATTTCAGGCAGACTCATATTTTTGAATAAATATATTAGTATTCATTGGAAAGTTTGGAATCTTTGGGGCAATCATGTATTTATTTTTGAAGTTATCTATGGTGTTTCTGAAGGCACAGTGGACTAATAAATAATTCCAATAATACATTGTTGTTCTTAATGCATGGCAATAAAGCAAATTTCCTTTGGAACGTACCAAAATAAAGAACAACAAAAAAAGTGAACATACACAAGGCCTTGATTTTCTTTGACTTAGCAGGACTTTAAATTGTACATGTTGTCTTATGCCCCACTAAGCTTTTCATGCTTCCAAAAACACAATGTGTGCATAGAGAGGGATTGAACAACAAAAGGGGATGAGGAACAAGATATCAATGAAAAGACAGAAGAGGAGGAGATAAAGACAGAGAGAATCTGTGCAAATTGATGTTTGATCATCCCCACTGAGTCAGCAGTGTCCTTTGTTGAATGTAGGCAGGCCTACATACATTTGACAGGCACACAGAGAGTTTGCAATTCCTTTGTATGTATTACATCCCCATTCTTACTCAGTCACGTCTGTGCGTTTTCCCCCCCAGCTCAGACACACATGGCCCCTCTCTCTGGCAATGAAACATGAAATATACAGAAATCCACCCAGATATGACTCATGATTCAGTGGACTCTGGGCCCACAGTTCTATACCTTGAGGCCTTGAAACTAAACTCAGAGGTGGACGGACTCCAACGAAACAATTTTACAAACAGAATCACTGCTACAAAATAATTTGACACGAAAGAACAGAAACAACGAAAGTACTTACATACATCAAATGGATGAAGAAACTCCAAGCACAAACAGCTGGATACTAGACCAACAAAGTACATAAAACAGGCATTGATAAAAAAAAAAACTAACAACATCTGATGGTGGTAAACAGTTTAATAATCCGGCACCTTCTTTCTGCTTCTGCACTTCAAGGTCAGAGGACAAAGATTTTAATTTGTTTCTTAATAACTCTAGAACCCCTTTACAAACCATTCTTTGAACCGGCATGTTTTGAGTAAGACTTAGCAGAAAGCATTGGATACAGAGGAAGCGACTGAAACCAGCTGCGGTGCCAACTATCTTTCCTACGGACATCGGGACCTCCGCCGCCATCAAGAGAACTGAATCTCGTAGCTGCCACCATGCAGCAGGGAAGCGGCGTAGACAAGAGGTGAGCATTTCCTTGTATATACCTACGACTCTATTATGGTTACTATGCACTGGGCAGTTGGAAAAAAAAGTCCCACGCAGTAGTTTTCAGTACTGACGTCTGTACTTTTGCCTATATGGCAAGCCAACAGACTTTCTGTGCGGCATGTTATAAAGCTACTCGAGCGAAGGGCACACAATATATAGGAATACTGCATCCTATGTAAAAGTTTGTGTCGTGTCACTGAAACATGTATGAATATATAATACGTATAGTCGTGCTAAAAAATATTGGCACCCCTGGGGTGGTATTATGTCAAGCCATGACTGTATAAAAAGACATGCTTTTGACATACCGTCACATCGAGCCCGTGGCCACTCTCTTTTTCTGTTGTACAGCTGCTACTTGGCTGCTCGTCGTCGTCACTGTCTGATCGGCTCAAACATGTACGATTTGACGACGCCAAGTTCAGTTGGGTGCTCCTGTATGTCGAAATCCTACTCCTCCACATATTCCAACACGTTGCTCGCCATTGCATATAGTGTGTAGCACGTTGTCTTTGGCAATTGCAAAGAGGAACCATACCCCGGTGTCTTGAGCTTCGGGTATGTTCGGGGAGGACTCAATATGTGTCATAAAAACCTCATTTTTAATTAAACTATGCTTGCAAACTCGCTGGAAGTTACGTGTGTGTATTACATAACATGTAAACAATGCAAATATGAATTTTAACTGACCCCATAACATCTTTGTCATCTGACCTTTAACTATCCAGTTGATTGTCATGGAGAGCAGGCAAGATGCAGGAGGCTATGCTTACCAACAATCACCAAGGAAACAAACAAAACAGCAGATCAGGCAGGTAGGCAAGAGAACATTAATATGACAATGAGTGTGAGTATAAGAGTTGTGATGTAAAATAAAACACAAATGAAGCGAGTTGAAGTGGGTGCTTTTGTATTTATTTGAGTGCCTGAAAGTGCAGTGAGTCAGACAACAGTAACAACCGCAACTGGTGCAATACATACTTTCTTTACTTTCTTTAAACTATCAGCATCAAAGATCCATCTCAACATTGTTAAACATTTGGGGACAGTAAAAGTTAGCAGGAAAAGAATAATTAGCTAATAATTGTAATACAACCACTTCACACAGGCTTGTTAACAAGAGTGTGAAAAAAAAAACTAGCGATCTTTCAACCATTAAACAACAATGAGCTGGACGCTCATTTATATATCATTCTTTTTTTCAGGAAATTACTATTGTTTTCACAGTCCATCTTCATGGGTTCACACTTTTGCTGGCGTAAGGCAGAATCCTCACATCACCAAAACCATATTTTGGTTTTGGTGATGACAAAGCGGATACAAAACTAGGTCAAACTGAAGTAGCTGTCAATGGGAGCCTTTTCTGGACAATCCTATGACAAAACCAAAGTGTTTTTTTTTTTTTTAATGAAATTGACACTTTTATAGTAAGTCCATGTTAGAGAGTCACTCCATGGAGGTCTAAATAGCCAAAATATGGGACCTTTAAGAGGTTCAAATGGATGTGTGATCATAATGTGCACAACATGGAATAAGCACAGCACTTATTAATGCATTGCATTTTTTTGTGGACACGATAGTCGGTTTTAATTGTGGAGATTAACACCCCGGAGAACCAAATGTTATTTTTGCAAGAACCGGTTGAAACTGTTAGATCACAGTGCTCTTGAGGGGAATTTCTCACAGTAGAGTTTTTCAAAGATGATTCCTCCTCAGGTGCTCTGCTGCTTCAGCCAAAACAAGTCATCAGAGTCACTGCTCCTTTTGGGGATCATTCTACATCACTTTTAAAAAAGACATAGAAGAGCATGGGATTGTCATTGACTCAATATAGTGGAGTTTGGTGTTCTTTTATCAGTTTGGGTAGCAGTGACCCAGTTGTGAGAAAAGCAAGCTTTTGGGAAGCGGCTCACCAATTTGATCCCTTAAATTGGCAAATGCAGCTAAGACAAAACAAGGCAGTAAAGGCAATAACTCAAAGGAGCAAATGAGCGGCGCCCACGTGTTAATGTACAAAAATCAACTTCATGAATACAAAGTAGGGCAAGCTAGCTGAATTTTGGGGGGATTTTGTTTAAGTAAATAAAGATTACATCACTGACCTGTTTCCACATGAAAGCTGTAAAATCTAAATATTCAGATTTTGCTTTTGAATATTTTAATTGGAGTAAAACTTTTAAAGTTTCATCTCTCCTCAGCACTTAGTATTAGAAAGTGTGTATTCAAATCATAAATGAATTCACAATTCGGTCACTGATGTTGGAGTGATACTGGTCACTGGTCACTCATGGTGTGACCATGAATGGTCATCTAACTTTACAAAGCATGTGCCCTGAGATTGACTGAGGACCAGTTCAGGGTGTAGTCCGCCTTTCACCCGGAGTCAGATGGGCTAGGCCCCAGCTCACCAGCGACCCTGAACAGAATAAGCAGTATCGAAAATGGATGGATGGATGGAAATCACAATTCATAGACTGAACCTAGCCCAGCTGACTTTGGGGCAGTGTGCACCCTGGACTGGTCACCAGTCAATCACAGAGCATAAAGAAAAAACAGACACATGCACAATTTAGTCTCTAATCAACCCAAGCATGTTTTTAGAATGTGGAAGGGAGCTGGAGTAGAAAGAAAACCCACGCAAGCATGGGGACAACTCCACACACAAGTTTGAACTGAGATTCGAAGCTGTGACTATGAGACAGTTGCTACTTTTACTAATTTTACTGCTCATGAATATAAAATAATAAATATTCAATCAGTATGTATTTATTCAAACAAATTTTATATTAGAATGTGACATTTAGCCCATTTAACACAATTAAGTATCAATATAACCTAACTTACAGTAAATAAAAAAATATATATTGTGGGACGTGGTTTGGAAAAGCACACACAGTATAAGACACCCGAAGCATACTGGGGGAAAATTCAAGATAGTCAAGTCAAAGGAACAGCACAGTCCCAGTTCATTGAAGAGAAAATTACATGTACATATGAATATAATTTCATTGATGTCCATGCTTTCATCAGGCTAATGTTTTGTGCTTCAATCTGAATAGAATCAATAATCAATCAGCTATATGCGGAATGAAACTGGTTAGCTGACTACCTGGTTGTGCTGCGACAACGAGCATAACTACTGGTTGATGACATGAGGGTTTGAAGCTGAAGTTGCTAAAAAAAAAATTCTTTGTGGCTGGTGTCTTCCGACAAAAATTAAATACATTTAAATATATAATATTTTAATACAAACACGTTTGTAAAAATACATGGGAATTTTCATTTTCATTATTCAACATTATTTAATGGTCCTTAGTTGGAAAGGGTGCCTTGCCATCTCCAGGTCAGGGATGAGATCCTGCCCAAAGTAGAGGAAGGAGTTCAAGTATCTTGGGGTCTTGTTCACGAGTGAGGGAAGAATGGAACGGGAGATCGACAGACGGATCGGTGCAGCGTCTGCAGTGATGCGGACTTTGTATCGCTCCGTTGTGGTAAAGAAGGAGCTAAGCCGAAAAGCGAAGCTCTCAATTTACCGGTCGATCCACGTTCCTACTCACACCTATGGTCACGAGCTGTGGGTCGTGACCTGAAAGAACAAGATCCCGGATACAAGCAGCATAAAGTAGTTTCCTCTGCAGGGTGAGAAGTCGGTCATCCGGGAGGAGTTCAGAGTAGAGGCGCTGCTCCTCCACATTGAGAGGAGCCAGATGAGGTGGCTGGGGCATCTGATTCGGATGTCTCCCGGACGCCTCCCTGGTGAGGTGTTCCGGGCACGTCCCACCGGGAGGAGACACCGGGGACGACCCAGGACACGGTGGAGAGACTATGTCTCCCAGCTGGCCTCAGAACGTCTCGGGCTCCCCCCAGAAGAGTTGGATGAAGTGGCTGGGGAGAGGAAAGTCTGGGCGTCCCTGTTAAAGCTACTGCCCCCGTGACCCAACCTCGGATAAGCCGAAGAAAATGGATGCATGAATTATTAAACGTTTGTCCTCAAGGTGACTCAGCAGCGGTGGGGTAGCACCCTTACGCCCTCTATTGACCAGCCGCCACTGTTATTGTATTTAGTAATTAGGCATATTTTTACGGTATGCATGTGAAAAATGTTACACTGCAGGTCAATTCAGATTGTTTTGCCCTTTGTGACATGTATCTGTTTTTTTTTCCATGTCAATGTGAACAGTACAATTCCATCCATCCATCCAACCATTTTCTGAGCCGCTTCTCCTCACAATGGTCGCGGGAGTGCTGGAGCCTATCCCAGCTATCATTGGGCAGGAGGCAGGGTGCACCCAGTTCAGGGTGTACCCAGCCTCCTGCCATTTAGAGACACATATCAATTTGGAGACATCAATTAACCTATCATGCATGTTTTTGGGATGTGGGAGGAAACCGGAGTACCCGGAGAAAACCCACGCAGGCACGGGGAGAACATGCAAACTCCACACAGGCGGGGCTGGGCCGTAACCAGTCGTTCACCGTGCCACCCAGGACAATTCCAATTTTATCAATATCCAACCCAGGCCTCTTTCATATGTGGAAATAAATCTGTTATCCATCCGATGTGACTGCAGTCTGGATGCTCTTTTTGCACTCATCAATACTACTTCTACTACTAATAATAATAATAATAATAATAATTTTATTTATAAACCACCTTCAAATACACGTTTACAAAGTGCTTTGACAGATTGAGTAGTACACAACACATATAAACACAGTAGGATACTACTGTCATGATCATATAAAAACAACAATAATAGAGAAGCCCCAGACAATGCAAGAACGACATAATGTGAACAATTCCATAAAAAGATAATGAGCAAAAACATTATTATTATTATTTATGTATTATTTATTTACTATGTTACATGCATTAAAAAAACATGTAGGCTACACATGTCATGCACACACATAAAGTAAAAAGATCGGGCTATCATGTCACGTAATGTACAAAATAATCTCTACAAGACCCCACCAGTGAGGCATGAGGATTAATAGGTCAATAGAAGCTACTTGACATTTCTTATGCCTGTTTCTTCTGCAGGGAATGAGAAATATGACCCTGCACAGGAACACACACTCACACACGCATTCATGCATGACCACACACACGCACAGACGAGCAATGACACGTCGGCTCTTGTGATGCATTTTGGCACATTTTGAATCTTTCATCATGTGAACACAAAGCGAACCCGGGGGACACAATCATTATTTACAAACAAATCAAATAATCCACTGACCCCAAAAAGGGCATTAAAAAAAGCACCCTAATTCGAATACAGCTATAATGCAAGAAAGGTCTTTAAAAGGTTGCATACGAGATCATGTTCGGAAATTAAAAAGTATAAAAATAAAAGGATGTAGTCCATATTTTGTAAATTCTTTTCGATGCTGTTAATAACTAGATAACACACAAACCACATAAAAGGCTGTATTGATTACTTTATAATGAAAAGAATTAATAAAGTAACATTACTTGCACCCTTTGAAGACGCCTGACAGTGTTTGCAGAGCGATACTGCTGGCTAGTTTTATAGGTATTGTTGAAATTAATCGAGAATTAATAAGACTTGCTGTGCATGTGTTGACACGGTAACCAACTGGTTAGCACATCCGCCTCACAGTTCAGAGGTCGAATCAAATCCGGGCTCTGGCCTTCCTGTGTGGAGTTTGCATGTTCATGCATATTAGGTTAATTGAAAAATCCAAATTGTCCTCAGGTGTGAATGTGAGTGTGGATGTCCATATGTACCCTGCAACTGGTACAGGCTCCAGCACAGCCATAACCCTAATGAGGATAAGCGGTATAGAAAATGGATGGATGGATGTATTTCTCATATTGAACGGAGCATCCAAACCCTTTCCTATATCATAAAGAATCCAATGTTCAGTTCTATGGTAATTTTCCTGTTGCCATCCCTTTGTGGGGCCAAAGAAACAAAGAAAAACAAAGTAAAAGAAAAAAACATCCATCCATCCATCCATTTTCTGAGCCGCTTCTCCTCACTAGGGTTGCGGGCGTGCTGGAGCCTGTCCCAGCTGTCATCGGGCAGGAGGCGGGGTACACCCTGAACTGGTTGCCAGCCAATCGCAGGACACATAGAAACAAACAACCGTTTGTACTCACGTTCACACCTACGGACAATTTAGAGTCTCCAATTAATGCATGTTTTTGGGATGTGGGAGGAAACCGGAGTGCCCGGAGAAAACCCACGCAGGCACGGGGAGAACATGCAAACTCCACACAGGCGGGGCCGGGGATTGAACCCGGGTCCTCAGAACTGTGAGGCTGACGCTCTAACCAGTCGGCATAATAAGTTGAAGTCTGGCATGATGACAGTATGATGATGGTTTGAAGTGTTTGTTCGGAGACAAATTCCTTGTGTGTTTGTTGTTTTTGAAATACTTTTTGAAATAATATTCTTGTTATGGCCATAAAGGATTTTACTTCACATTCTATGACTGCTGTATGCTAGATAATAAGGAGCTAATGAAAATAAACCTTATCAGCTCTGTCAGAGAGTTCTTCTTACGTGCACCGATTACAGTATTTTGTGTTTGTGTCATTCATGCAGGACTTGTGCTTCGGGGTTTGTGTACTATTCATATTGGTTATGGGTGTCTGTTAAGCACTGAGGGTAGCTAATGTGTGCAATAATTTCATTTAATTTAATATCTGTAAAGCTGTTAGAAAGCTGTTGTGTATATGCATAACGATTGTGTGCGTGTGTGTGTGTGTGCGTGTGTGTGTGTGTGTGTGTGTGTGTGTCCGCGCGTGTGTGTGTATGCGTGCGTGTGTGTGTGTGTGTGTGCGTGTAGTTGTGCATGAGACTTCTACAGGTGCAGAGTGCACCAGAATTTAGTGGATTTCACAATTTTATCAGTAAGAAAATGACATACCATAAGATACTTGAATTTTTTATTTTATTTATTTATTCGTTTGCATAAATTATACATACAAATGTATGCCTTAACTAAATTTTTGTATTTATTTTATACTTAATTGCCTGTGACTTTGCACATTTAGTAATTAGATTTTTTCCCATGATCCTGTTTTTGTAAAACAGTCCAGGACGTGTCTTTCGCCCCATACGTTAAAGAAAAATGGATGGATAAATGCATCATGTTTTTTAAAAATCATTATTTCAACACAGCAAGACAGCAAGTCATTTTTAAATGATGTTGTGGCAGGACTCAACATTACAAGTAAACACGTCGCTGTGGGTGCATGTGCGGCGCTCGCACAAGCAAAGTGATGCTTCTTTTGATGAACGTACTGCGTAAATGTTGTCTTGTGAGAATACATTGACTGTATGCACAGATCCAATCACACATGATGGTGTTGTGTTTATCTACAGCCTGCATAACACTGCCTGTTTCACCGAATTTGTCCACAGTTATATACAGATTCAATCCTTCTGAGCAGTGCATGTCATCTCATATTTAACTGATTTAATACATTTCAGCAAATCATGTCAGGACACTAACACGTACCTTCAAAATCCCCTTTGCGCATTCATACAAGCACAGCGCATGAAGCCAGCCTCAGAAGAATTTCAAGCACATCATTATTTGCATTGTGAGACACGGAAGCAATATGTCCTACATGGGAAAGTCCCCTCTTGTTATAGAGCAGATGGAACAAGCCCTCAAGCAACCCGCCAAGTCTGAAGACTAGGAGCTCATCCTCTTGCTGCTGCACGTGACTACTCAAGCAGCACCCTGAGCAACCCTCCCCTAAGTATTTATCGTTACCCAACGCTGTTATGGACCACTGAGGATAGCGCCATTTATCAGCGGAGCTCGCCTAGAGGAAACACTGTCACACGCACCAACTGTAACCTGCCTGTGAGGGGTTCGCGTAACAAACTAAGAAGAGTAAAAAAAAATTAATAATAATAAAGTTAACTTTGCAGCTGAGATTGAGGCTGGAAGTTTAAAGCAGTTTTGAAATGAGAATGAGGTCACACAATCTATGACATCTGACTAAATCTTACCTTGAATTTAATAACACAATTCAAATAATTGCTTAAAATGAGGGTATATACTTATACATTATACATCCAGGAATATAAATTGAAATAATAGACATTTTCATTTACAGCAATCCCAGAAAGTAATAGGGTGAGACACGTCAAGTGAGGATAGACGTGGCCCTATTTCAAAATTTAATTTGCATCCATCCATTTTCTATATTGCTTGCCTCATTGAGGTCACAGGTGAGCTGGAGCCTATCCCAGCTGACTTTGGGGGAGAAGTGGCTCACACCCTGGACTGGTTCCCGGCCAAATGCAGGACGCATGTTGACAAACAACCATTCACACTCACAGTTTGGAGTCTTCAATTAACATAACATGCATGTTTTTGTTTTGTTTAATTAATATTGCAGGGGCGGCACGGAGGACGACTGATTACCACATCTGTCTCACAGTTCTGAGGCCCGGGTTCAAATCCTGGCCCCGCCTGTGTGGAGTTTGCATGTTCTCCCCGTGCCTCCGTGGCTTTTCTCCGGGCACTCCGGTTTCCTCCCCCATCCCAAAAACATGCACGGTAGGTTGATTGAAGACTCTAAATTGGCCGTAGGTGTGAATGTGTGTGCGAATGGTTCTTTGTTTATATGTGCCCTGCGATTGGCTGGCGACCAGTTCAGGGTGTTCACGACCAGTTCAGGGTGTTCGCCCGGAGATAGCTGGGATAGGCTCCAGCACGGGAAGAACATGCAAACTCCACACGCGTCTTGCCTTGAACTCAAGCGGGATTCATAAAAACATTTCATTGCGACATCAACTCCTGAGCTCATCAGTGCAGCACTAATACTACTTGTTCTACAAAGAAAATAAAGAATATATAACTGTGAGTACTGCACAGGCATGATTTACCCTTAAATCAAAGTCACTGAGTAGAACTGAAAGAAAATAGACAATCATGTACATTTGTGATTATAAACATAAGAATCAAGAATAAGAATCGGAACAATTTTTGGTAATTTGATGCTTTGTGAACCGTGTGGGGAGGCAATGTTCTGTTCCAACCCCCCAGTGCACAAAACCAGGTTTATAAAGACATGCTTGGATGAGTTTGTTGTTGAAGAACTTGACCTAAACCCCTCCAAATACCTTTACGAGATTGAACATCTGTATGTCGTAATAATTAAAACTCTTAAAGAGGTATTGCTTCAACAATATGTTTGCAGGAGGGTATAAACTTTGAGAGAAGTGAGAGGTTTTTCTTTTTTCTATATTTTGACTTGCTCATGCAGCTGACTAAAGTAACTGTAATTTTTAATTTGTTTTTTTGTTTTTTTAACCAGAGATTTTAAATATATAGCTCTTGAATGTCATTAGATTTCGAAAATGTACCTAATGAAGTGTCCGGTGAGTGTATAATAGAATGATACGACCCCATGCTGTTCTTTCCTTCAAACAGAATTCTTCTGTAGGTTGCTGGAATTTGGGTCACTTATAAACCTCAAGCATTCGCTCCTGAATATGAATATCAAAACAAGCACAAGCCACATCCCCGAAACATTTGTGCAACATAATCCATTTCTGTGTGTATGCATGCTGTGTTTCAAGGTGCAGATACACTGCATATCTTGCCTCTAAATGTGGCTTTGCTGGAGTTATTGTTAAAGTTTTAAAAAATTGAAAATGGTTTTAGCAGTCTCAAAATGCCACAATTGGAAACCCAAATGATTAAAACCCTCTTATTTTATGTGTTTCAGGACAAAATATTAGAAACACTACTCAGTACACTACAAAACTACAACCACATTAATAAACAACTAGGTAATACCATATGAAAATCTATCGGTAGGAATTTGCAACTTCTCCTGTTGGATCTTATGAAAATTTGCATTTGTACTGTAAATAGTCTAAGAAATATAATCATGGACCGCCAACATCTCATCAAGGTAATTTGTGATGCTTCTTCCTTGAAATTGTTACACATTTTGTAACTTGCTGCAAAATATATAAAAGAAAATAAATAAATAAAAAACGCCGTTCAAGTTTGGTACATCCAGAATTAATCCCTCCTCATCTGACATTGAAGGATGGAGGGTTGTTGTTTGTTTTTTTTGGGCAATTTTAAAACAGCTACCAGGTGTCTTATTCAAAGGTGTCTGAGATCCTTTGGTCGAAAGTTAGTGTAAACTTTCTACACATATTGTTTGTCATGTTGAAGTGAGCATGTTCTGAGCGACTGTCCCTGTCATGCAAGTGCGCAACTGTTATTTCCAGCCCCTATACTTCTGGGTCAACAGAGAGTAACGATTTTAGTAACATTGATGACTAGGGGCGGAGCCAGGGAACTGCAACTTGAGCAGTCTAAATCAGCGACTGTGAACTGCCAGGCGACACCAGTGGCAGCTGGTCAATAGTGGGCGCTAGGGCGTTGCCCCACCTCCCACTTACCACCTGCCTGTCATCGCCATATTACTTTCCTAGAAGACAAAAGAATGATACAAATGTAAAACTTGTCTCATGTAGGTAATGTATTAACACTTGTTAACGTGACGGTAGTACTTTTACTACTAAGTAAATAAATTTGGTAAACAGGAGAGACAATAATGGCGTAACGCTGGAACTTTGAAGGTCATTTTGAATAACCATGCCTACACTGAGTAGGAACATTATAAATGAACTGCTTTTTAATCTAGTTTTGTTCTGCTGCTTTCACACCTGACATCACGCGTACTTTTTACTTTGCTTTACTCGCCCGAGTTAGACCGCGGCAGTTGTGCACACACCGAACATGAATTTGATTCATTCGCGCCGCACGTACCGGAGAAGGGGATGGGCTTCCCCTGGTCGATACCATTCCTGATATTTCTTATTAGAGAGTGTGTGCGTCAGAGAGGCATTATTAGGATTCCCACACAGTTTCTAGGCAGGACACACCCCACTGCGACATGATTGGCTCTTGCGTCACGGGAAGGGCAGGCTACGCAGATGTAACGAAATGACCTTCCCAAACATGTATCACATTTGCACGAAGTAAAAACAAAGAAGTTTGGTATGGTTAGGTTTAGTAGAACCTAACCTTCCTAATCCTAATAATGTGTCAGGGAGAGAGAGAGAGAGAGAGAGAGAGAGCGAGAGAGAGAGAGAGAGAGAGAGAGAGAGAGAGAGAGAGTATAATGTGTGGCTAATGCTATTGCTAGCTTGGTTCACATTAAAGTGGAACCAAAAATCAAAAGTGATGAATGTGAACGTGTGTTTAAGATTTAAGCTCTGACACATCCATGTAATCTTAATGAGGCACCTGTCGATTATTTTCTCAGGTAGATGTGCATCTGAATCCCTACGGGGTGCTCTTCACACTTTTTAATCTCAATACATTTCCTCTCTCTATTAATAAATGATATATTGTAATCCCCTAAGTGGTTCTAATTTCTTAAAGGTGCTGCATGATTCATTAGCCAATGGCTGTGTAATAGGGGGTCTTTTTGGCTTGGTCAGCAGAACTCACAAGTTGGCAAGTTCATCCCACAACTCAAAAGAACTCTTGAAAGTGCAACGTGCGGAAATAGTGTACACAGACCTGGAAGGTCTGCAATAGAAGTGAGGGAGAGTCAACCTGATACTGTGCTGATTTAGCAACAGCTCCATTCTATCCATGAGTGACGCAGGGACCATAGCTCACGTGATGGCCATTTCTAGCTAATTCTTTGGGGTGGATATATATATATATATATATATATATATATATATATATATATATATATATATTGTAAAAACATTTTAAACAGACAATAAATATGTAAAACCGTACAGTACTTTGTTTAAACACAGCATTTAAACAAGAAACATACCCCCCCCCCCCTCCCGACTGGGCTCTGAGCGCTCGACCTGCACAAAATAATATGCTGCCTTCCAGTGATATGATGTACTGTATGTACAGTACCTGTCTTAAAACCAGGAAAAGCGGCACATGTCCCAACTTCAACCCAACTTTGCCACCTCTGATGACCTCAAGAATGCAGGTAGATGATGATAAGACATATAGCAAGAATGTTGGATATATTCTTTTTACCCACCATACACTGACTTCTATTTCAATAACAATCACAACATTATTATTATTATTATTGTTTTTTTGTTGTTGTTTTTAAAGTCCCAAGTAAATCGTGGTGCAGATATATAAATAGACAGAGCGAGAGAAGTGAATTGAGTCATTCCTCAGTGTCAAGGACTTCCCGGCCCAGCAGCACATCCCGTGCAGACGCTCAACAAAACAATGCCACGCTGAAGATGCAATTGTGCGCGCGCACCAAGTGAAAGTTGGCTCGAGTTTGACGCGCAGGTTGCGTGCAGACAAACGGACAGAAGCTGCAACGGCGCTGTAAACTATGCGGGAGATTTCCCCCCTGAGACTGGACTGAATTCACTGCTTTGAGCGTGATAAGACGTCCGGCGCCTTCGCTCGCATGTGTGACCATGACGGGAACTGGACTGTACTCCACCTGCTCTTAATCCGTATGCTTTGTGTGCGTCCATCATCCGACGAGCCTGAAAACGTTTTCGGACCAGGACGTCCATGTGCGTTCGCGCGCGCGCGCCACTGAGCAACAAGTGGATGGAAACTTTCCTTGCATGTCCTTTCAGCAAGTAGTTCTCGGTGACTGCAAAGTGTGGAGATTCAGGCAGTTCATCGTCTTTTTTCCCTGAGTTTATTTGTCGGCATGAGTGGACCAGTAGTTTTCCACACGTGCGTGGTGCTTTTAGTTTTGGTGAGCGCAGGAGCAGTGGTGAGCGCTCAGGTCTCCATGGTCAAAGTCATAAGGGGCAACATCAGGAGAGATGGTAAGATCACTTCTTTCATCATTATTATGATTATTACTATTATGATGTTTTTTTCTGACTGTTGGATCCGCATCTTCACTGTTGACCTATTTATGGAAAACCATTTGAGCATTTCATCAATATCCTTGATATCCATGTACTAGTATGTGCTTTGTCCTCACCAGTAAGCTTCTCAGCGCACTAGTACAATGACTTTTCCACTACTGCCATCCAATACTCTGTGGTATTTCTGCCCACTAGTAACTTTGCCATTCTCATAGAACAACGACATGTTACTGGGGAGGCAGATACTACTAGTGTGCATTTTGGTGCTATAAGTAGGTTAAGGACGCTACCAGAATATGACACATGTCTACTTGATGGGTGTAGTAGTGTTACTAGGGAAGTACAGTAGTTTACTAGTGAGGTTTAATTGTGTATTGCGTTTTGCTATTCAGTCGTTCTTCTAGTGCGCCCTCGTCATTCTACTAGTGCACTGAATTGTATTACTAGTGAGGACAAAAGTGTACTAGTATTTCCACACCTACCTCAATGTTTCCTGAATTTGCTGGGTACACTTTTTTTGTTCATTTTTCCGGCAGTTTTACAGCTTTGACAATGAAGTATTCACAATTTCCTGTAACTGTAGGTATTATGAACGACAACTCACTTTTCAGTATGGTAAATGTTTGTGTCTATCTGTCAATCAGGAATGATGATAATTGACCATTGGATATTCTGAAACTCTGATTGTTTGATTGACTGACTCATTGCAAGACTTAATGAGGGGAATCATGAGGAATAGTGATAGACAGACATATTAAGTGAAAATTAGGTCAATGACACATTTGTCACCTCAAACAAACTTCTGACTCGGACTTCTTGCAGGTGCACACCATGCTTATTTTTCATGTCACCCCCGGGCAACAGTTACGCTGTAGTACCTTTTATTAAACACACAGAGAGGCACACTGATAGCTGCGGGCTTGCTTTTGGCAGGGAAACATGAAAATAACTCTGTTTTAGATTCAAACCTGGACAACAGCCCTCAGGCCTGTTCCACCTCAGACTCTCGCATGTTTATGAAGAAACATGGACGCATTCGCGTGGCCTGTGCACTCAGTGCTCTCTGCTTAGTCATGCATTAGGAAAAGCCCTCGAGCTATGGATTTTCACATTTTCTAATTTACTTTTGTGCATAATGGAATTTCTCGCAGGTAAGGAGGTAAAGGACTAATGCTCTCCAAAAATGTAAACAATGTGAAGACTGCGTTGTGCGCTTTACTTCACACGTTGCATGTAATATGACTGAAACAATACATACTAGCTTGCAGTCAGCGCACCTTTCATTTGTGCCCCCGAAATATTTCATTCATTCATATGAAAGTGAAATGGTGGCGAGAAAATTACCGTACCATTTGTGAGATCCAGTGAGGAGTTAAAGCTGTAATATTTTAAGAGGTGGTGTCTGTATTTACTACCTTCAACTGATATGCTTTGTATTCGGACGTTGTTTAGCTTCATTCCTTTTCTCATCACTTATTATGTTACCAGGATAAATCACGGCTAAACAAGTGACATTTTTCAGCATAAAGTGCTGCACCTTTCTCTAGTGCATCTCCAAAGAGTAATGAGTTAGTCCTTCCCCCTTTCCGCAGCCTTTAAAAAAGTCAGTGGAAATGTATTGTATCCTGCTATCTGTATTCATCCAGTCAGATATATTTATTGTTATTTCTACAAATTTAAATTCCACTTTTGCTTAACTCTAGCAGTAAAGGGGTGCTCATACTTTTTGGAATGCACTGCTGTGTTCAGAAGAGTTTCACATTCATGGATCAGGTTCTTTAACTCTTTTGTTTTGTCTACAGTTGTATTTAATTAGCTGAATGAAAGAAGAAATAAAAGTCTCGTTGTGTGTACTCGACATCATGCACACTCCTCCATGTATTGGGAAGTCCCTGTGATGATGTCGTTAAAGAGTCATTTGTTTTTGTCTTCAGACACAGCGAACATCACACTAGTCCAAGTGGACGGCTGCATAGAATTTACCTCACATGTGTAGTATGGTTTTAAAAATGCTCATTTAACCAGTGACACATTTATTGAATCGCATAGAGCTTTTTTTAAAAATTCGCTTTTTGACATTTTCTTGTGCCAAGGCTATACTCCAGCCTTGAGAGTAGCTTCGATAGATGTAACAAAGAGGTTGTTAAATATGCTCATTAACCCTACACCAGGCCCATTGAAAAATAAAGTATCCATTCTGTAATTACGCTTTGACAGACATATTTAAGAGTTTGCCACAAAGCCAAATTTCCACTTTGAAGTAATCCGCCTTCGTGAAATGCACATTCCAGCCTTCTTTGCCACGCCTTTGTGCACTCCTGGAAGGATTCTCCCAGGATCCTCTGCAGCTCCGTCATCATCTTGATGTCATAAACGTCTTCAAAACGGGTCCCCTTGAGCTTGGAAAAGAGGGGGAAAAAAATTACACGGCGCAAGGTCGGGTAGGAGGTTTCTCCAGCGCAGCAATGTTCTTCTCGGCCACGAACTGCCCGATGCACGTGGCTTTTTGAGCAGGCGTCTTGTCATGGTGTAGCAGCCGCGAGTTGAGTTGCGAGACAACTCTCGCGCACTGAATGAAGCAAACGCCGCATGATCTCTTTGTAGACATGCCAGTTGATCGCCACATTGAAGGGGAAAACATCTCGTTTGTAGTTTGAGTTTTATTCTTTTGTGACAGCAGTCCTATAACTTTTCTCACAGACCTTGTACAGGCCTATTTATGGACGACATAATAACACCACACGCTATACAATGCTGGTACAAGAATAATTAATCATATTAAAAGTTTTTTTACTGGTCGTTTAATGTTTCAGCTAGCTGTTGAAAAATAGGATTACTTTGTTGTCAATGAACATTCACCATTTGGTCTCCATCCAAGCTACCAAACCTAGGCCTGCCATACTTTCCAGCTTTACACTCACTGGAAATTTCATAAAATGAGCAATATTTATTTTTTTCACACAGCCCCACCTCAAAGCTCCTCTTGCTAGCACAATGAATACATATTTAAGGCCCCCGGCAGCATTGTGTGTTGCAAAACACAAATCAGCTAAACGATATGTCGACATTCATCCGAGTTTGGTCTGTCTGTGGCCGTGGCTCTGACAATGGTGATGTACTCGCCGCACATCTCAGTGATGTTACGTCATGTAAGCTCCGTAGCTTTCTGGGCCATGAACGCACTGTAGCGCAATGCTTTTGTTATCAATGCAGTCTATTTATATAATGGCTCATTACAAATACTGTACTATTTAAAAAAATAGTTAGCAGTCACACAGTAAGTAAAACAAAAAATGCATCCATTCAAGGAGCATCAATTACGGTAATCAAATCAAACACCAGCCGTCTGAATTGTACTTGAATAGTGAGGTGGTGAGCAATTTCCCTGCCTACTAATGAAGTGTCTTGTAAGATTGTTGTCTTAAATCGAGTATATATCTGTTAATTTACAGTAAAGTTGTTCAGATGTGCCTAACACAGGGAAGAAAACGAGAGTGTAGTGATTTTTAGTGTGAGTTGCAATAAGCATGACAAAAACACAAGTCGAATCTTAGTTATGCAAGCATCACCAAAAACTGCAACTGACTTTGCTTACCAAATCCAACTTCTTTTTCAATACTGTATGTGTTTCATAAAGGGTCCTGTTGTACCTTTTCTGATTTCAAGCTATTCTATTCTCTCTTTTATCAGTAGCTTTCCTCTTATCAGTCTGCACTTGACTACATATCACTCCATCTCTGCAGAGTCTCTTCCTTCGAACTTCCTTGTTTTCATTTCTTTCTTTATCCTCCCATCTTCTTCCATCTGTTTCAACGTTTACCCTGCCATCTCTCTGAGCTATTATAAGGGGGTAAACAATGTCACAGACACAGATGCACGGGACCCATGAACATAAATTAACCCAGCGTTGGACAAGCTTAACACTCGTGACTTTAACAACTGTAAACTAAAAAAAAAAAAAAAAAAAAATCACAACGAATGTGTTTGTGTGTGTGCGTTAAATCCCACTTGAAATCACCAAGCTCCTTGATGAGTGGACAGATGTTGATTCAGTCTTCTTGCTTGGTGCCTTGTCATTCCTAGCTTTGGTTCCCCTCTCTGGATTTATGTCAGCTCAGCTTCGAGAAAAAAAGTAAAACAACAACAAAAATATGTCTTCCAGGTCACAATCTATTAATACAGTAAGTACACTTTGACTGGCATTGATGTTAACAGTGGGCTGCTGTTGGCCCAAGGGACTGTCAGATATTTATTTGTCTAAATATGTCTAACAGTTTGAAGGGCAACATTTAAAATATTCCAAATAAGGCCAGTCAACACGTGTTTCACAACACATCATGTACAAATTACATTTTGTGGATGGCCGTTGCAAAGTGCTGAATTGACAGTTGGTCTGTACTCATTCCCTACGGCCAACAACCACCTACTGCTAACCTGATGGCCAGTCAATGTGTAAGGGCGCCAATGATGTTTTACGGGGCGAATAAAAAAGCGCAAAGTTCTGAGCCTTCCGCCGCCATGCCAAGAATGTTTATAAACCAAAAATAGCATGTAATCTGAGGTAATTTTTCTTTTACAAAATCGTTCGTAAACTGGGTCGGTCGTAAACCGAGGTTCCACTGTAATTGTTTGTGTGGCATTAGTTTCAGCAGACCGTTTATCCTTGTGATTTAGATGAAGGTCAGACCACATTTTCCTAAGGGTTCGTTTACTCTTTCCTCCCACTGTATATTGTATTTTGAAAAAGAATACAGGAAAAAAATAAAACATAGACGTGAAAACTGGCGGCACGGTGGACGACTGGATAGCACATCTGCCTCACAGTTCTGAGGCCCGGGGTTAAAATCCAAGCCTCGCCTGTGTGGAGTTTGCATGTTCTCCCCGTGCCTGCGTGGGTTTTCGCCAGGTACTCCGGTTTCCTCCCACATCCCAAAAACATGCATGCTAGATTAATTGAAGACTCTAAATTCTAACCCGTACATGTGAATGTGAGTGCAAATGGTTGTTTGTTTATATCTGCCCCGCGATTGACTGGTTCAGGGTGTACCCCTGCCTCTCGGCCAAAAATAGCTGGGATAGGCTCCAGCACGCCTGGGACCCTACTGAGGATAAGCGGTACAGAAAATGGATGGATGGATGGACATGTGAAAACCAGTAAAAACTAAATTTTTTGTCCCTCAGATTTATTGTTTTGACAGTTTTAATAACTTCAGTAGAAAATGAACTATGCTTGTTTGAGCACAGAGGTATACTAAGGTCTATATCTATTTAAATGTACTTTAATATTCAGCAGGTTAATAGTCCTGCCAGATGAAAGTAAAATGTTTTTTTAGATTTTTAAAAATATTTCTCTTTGTTTTACTCACATGCAAATGAGATTCTGTTCTCAATCAATCTAGACAAATAAAGGTTCAAAGATATTAAATATATTTATATATATATGCCCAGTTACACAGTAGTATGTACTGTGAAGCCATTACCACATTCTTAACACTACTCATTTGTTTTTCATCAATCTCTTGTTTTACATTGACATACAGGTACAGTATGTTTGAACATAATATGCATTCTATATTTGAATGCATTAGTTAACCCTACAGACATTGTTGTGCTCCGCTTAAATTCGTCCCTTTAAAATAGCCGTAGCCCAACTCCTTCTACCACTCTCTGTTGAGAGATGCATTTGTTCCATCCTGAATATGCAGGCGAGCAGTTGTTTCCCAGGTCCTCATTAATTGTTCTCATACATAAAGATAAGTATAAAACACTTTAGGCTGCTCCGTTTCGGTTTACAGTTCCCGTAAAGCATTTTTTACATTTCCGTAAGCATGTCTATGGATTTTTTTTTACAAAAATTTTTTTTCGTAACATTAACAAACATTTCCGTAAGCATGTCTATGGATTTTTGCATTACTGTATGTTAGCATTGAGGTAGTTGATGTTCGTTGTTTAACTCTTTAATGTGTCAAATTTTACAGCAAACTACAACTGGATGGACAAGCACGTTTTGTCTCTCATTTGGAGAATGGTTTGTTATCAGTCACTGCTCACAGTCACTCAGGGAAAACAGAAATGGTATTAAAAAGACAGATTTTCAATGCAATATACGACGGTACTTTGCAGAACCTGCAAGGTGACTATTGCGCACATGTACATTGTGAGGGTAGCTTGAAAAATTACGGTACTGTATATGTGGAATAGTTCTTACCTATGGATGAATTCTTGCATGCAAGCTGCACCTTGCTGATGCTGAAGATTAAAGTCGTTGTAGGAGAAGAGCACAGCCAGACCATCCACAAAACAAGTTCACTCACACAACAACTCATTTTCTGTGCTGACTTGTGTCAGTCATTGGGCCAGGAAAAAAAAATAAAAAAATGAAAAGTAACAATAGAAATGTAAAAAATAAAAAAATAAAAACAAAAGAAATTGATTAAAAAGTATGACAATTCAATTACTTCTAGTAGTAGTGTGAAAACTACTGAACTAGACTACGTTTTCCAGCCAAATGTGATGTCTCATACATCCGAATTTTGGGGGCTGATGTTATATTTTTGTCAATAAACTAGGGATGTTTTTTTCAGACCAATACCAGTATGAGTATTCAGTCTTCAGTACCGTATTTTCACGACCATAAGGCGCACTTAAAAGTCTTAAATTTTCTCCAAAATGGACGGGGCGCCTTATAATGCGCCTTATGTGTGCACCGATTCCCAAAATCTGTAAATGTTGTTGTGTGACTTTGATGAGCGCTCCGCTTGACTGACTGGGAGCATTTCCTGCCAACACGCTGCTTATATAGAGGAAAGGCGGACGTGACTGAGGACAGCATGCGGACGTTAAAGGGGGAAGGTTGCACGTGAAGAAGGACGCTAAAGGCATGCCCCCAGTAGGTATATAGTGCATTGTGCAAAACAACATCGATTTGGCTAAGGACCCCTGAAAATGTCACCTACGAAGAAACACGCTTACGAAGCACAGTTTAAACTGCAAGCTATCAATTACGCGGAGGAACATGGGAATCGAGCAGCCGCGAGAGAATTCAAGATCAACGAATCCATGGTTCGCAAGTGGAGGTAAGCAGGAAAATGAGCTTCGCCAAGTCAAGGAGACGAAGTTGAGTTTCCGTGGAAACAAGGCGAGGTGGCCCGAGCTGGAAGACCGAGTCGAGCAATGGATTAATGAGCAAAGAATAGCCGGGATAAGCGTCTCTACAGTCACCATTCGACTGAGTGCAATAACTCGGAGCTTTCCATCATTCCTGGAGGCTTGACGAAGGAAGTCCAACCGCTGGACATCGGTGTAAACAGGGTGTGGGAGCGATAGATGACAGATGGCGAACACAGCTTTACTAGGAGGCAGCGCCGGGCGACTTACGCCACAAATTGTGAATGGATTGTGGATGCTTGGGCTAACGTGTCTGCTTGCACTGCTGTTCGAGCTTTCGTAAAAGCCGGCATAATTTCTGAGGAGCCGCACGGCAACGAGACTGACTCTGACAATGACGAGAGGGAACCTGGCGTGTTTGATGGAGAACTTGCCCAGCTCTTCATTTCGGATACAGAAGATGAGTACTTTGATGGATTTGTGGATGAGGATTGATCAAAAAATAACGTGAGTACATTGTTAAATACTTCAATAAAGTACAACCGAACTCAGTTTTGCCCCCGCTGCCTTTTTAAAAACATTGTTTTAGCATGCATGCATGCCACCGTATGTTTTAAGCTACCGTATGTTTTACCATGGCTGGGCCCAATAATACAATGCTCCTTATGTATGCGTTAAATACAGAAATAGACCCCGTAACTGAGACTGCGCCTTTTAATACGGACCTTATGGTCGTGAAAATATGGTACTTACCGATACTGATCCAAAGTACCGATAACACTATTACTTTTGAGACATAAAATTTCAATGAACAGAATGACAAATGATTGCGAACTGACCTTTTTTTTCCCTTTCTGATGCACATGATGATTCGCTAATGTAACAATCTCCCACAGTGTAGCGCCAACTACTGACGAGGAAGATTTACGCAATGTCAGATTTTTTTTTTTAAGTATCGGTCGCAGGTATCGGCAGCCATTGCGAGTACACGATACCTTGAAATAAGGCCGGTATTGGACCAATACGATACCTGGTATTAGTACTCATCCTTCCCTCCTATAAACACATTGGGGAATCCGGTATATGCACAACCAACTTCTGCATTTAGCAAATTAGGTCAAACCACTTCCTTCCGGCACGGGTAAACGGCAGAACCCTATAGCAGGAGACCGCGACAAAGCACCCGTAGGAACTTTAAACGTCTTCAGTATATTTTGTTTAACACAAAATGTCCCCACAGAGCCACCAAAGATGACAATACCCGATGTGTAGGCTTTATTTGTGGTTACATATAACATATCTGTATAATAAATGAAAGAGCTGTATTTAACTTTTGACCAAAGACACCAGCCATAAAGAAAACGAAGTTTCATTACGTTCAGCTTCAAACCATCATGTCATCAACACGTAGTTATGCTCGTTGTTGCAGCATACACAGGAGGTCCGCTAACCTGTTTTCCAGGTTTGGTCAAGTGATGTTCCGCATATAGTGGATTATTCTGGAAATCAAGGTTACATGAAGTAATTCATTGTGTGAGCCAGGTTAAAACACCAAGTAAAGCAGCAGAAGAAATTTGGAAACGAAGCAACAACAAAAAAACACTGGATGCTTATGATTTGGTCAGTGGTTACTCATGTCCATGTGTACTGGATGCGTTATTACGATTCCCACATAGTTTCTAGGGAGGACACGCCCCACTGCAACATGATTGGCTCTTTCGTCGCAGGAAGGAATAATTAAGTAAAGAATTGTCTTAGAATGTTGTTCTTCCGGGTAGCCTTTGTTGTGTGGTTTGCATGTGTGGCCCCTAATCATAATAAGGATTGTTTTTAATAGTCTGACTCTCATTCAGCTAATAAAGATAAATGTACAAATAGTCAATTTATGTTAACTTCCAAATTGACAATCTCAAAAATGTCTTATTTAATTCAAACACAATATTTTATTATATTGCAAAGTGCACAGGCATGCCGCTGAATGTATGTACATCCAAACATGCAGCTGTAGCATGTGTGCTGTCATACTTTCTTGCCATAATATCAGAGAGTGTGCGTCATGGTCCCTGACCATAACTGATAATATGGACATGCACACACACACAGACAGAACCTCCACTCCCCCCCACCCACACACACACAGACACACACACATAAACAACACCCACCCACCACTCACATTTCTAACAAAGCCTAGTATCAAAATATGCTCACGCAAGGGCATCCAAGCATAAAAGCACATAATAGATATTTGCATATGACAAAACAATCTCATGTGAGGGTCCATTTTGTAACTGCTATGATTTTGGCTTGTTTCTTTTCTTGGCCAATCTGCATATATATATATATATATATATATATATATATATATATATATATATATATATATATTCTAACGTTGTGTGACACTAACGACAATACAAGTGTTTTACAATGGCTTAGAGTGAGATAATGTTGATTTTAACATTAATTCTTGACCCTTGAATCAATGTCATGATCTCATCTCAAGGAACATGAGAAACGTTATCAGAACTTCTGACTTTATTGCTCAGTACTATTGAATATGACGAATGGTCCATGGTGTAATGTCCCTATGCTCTGTGGGCTATTTTCTCTTGGCACCATCGGACAGACATGACGTGTTTGCGCCAAACTCATCATTGTTTCAAAAGCAGATGCAAAGTGTTTCCACATTCAACGGTATGAAATCCAAGGGTGGGAGCAGGGAGGAGTGTCATTAAGGTTATTGGAATTGGTGAGTCACAAGACACCGGACATTGAACTACTTTACACCCTCCCACCCAAGTGGACATACTTATAAGCAAACACAATTACAGGATCTCCCTTCTAAGGAATCCCCTAATAAACACTTGCCACATACACACACTTTCCACACAAATAAGACAAGCCAAAGCAGCCCCACCTAAACATGTTTGGCAGATCATTTTTTTCCTCCCCTACAAAAAGAAATATTGTGGTAACCTTTTGGACTGCCTTGACAGGAGAGTGTGTGCATGTTTCTGTGCAACAAGACAGAGGCAAGCGTGTGATGAGGTTTTGAAAGGGCAGCAGTAGAAGCTGGTGTTTAATACTCCTGCTGCTGTCACGTGGAGGTAGTGGGTGGAAGTCGAGCACTGAAAGTGTAGAGAGGGATTACAAGAGTTGGAGAGGAAAGGTGTTTAAGAAGAGATATGCCAAGTTGAAGAAGCCAAAGGACTCGTCCCCTCACTTTTCTGTCCTGTCAGCATGAAAAAAAAAAAAAAAAAACGGGTACTCAGAGCAAGCCAAATGGACAGTAAAAAAGGTGAGGTACCTTTCCCTTCCTCACCTACCGGCTATGATATGACGAAAAAGGATGATGAGTCATAGCAGAAGAGTCACAGATTAAAAGTCTAGAGTTGCCTGCCCCCCAAAGTGACTCCTTCATCTCTTGACTCATAATTATTTTAAGTAGCAGTGAATTATCCAAATGATATTCTAAACATTATATTCTTTAGCCCATTATAGGGGCTTGTTGAAGTTGAAATGGACTCTTCAGGTAATGGAACTACATGCTTTCTTGCAGATAATCAACAAAGATTGTGACAGTTGATCGGTGACAACCTCTGATTTGTTTGGATTTCAAAACAAATCAAAACAAAATTATTTGGTCAATTTCGTTGTCATCGTCATAAAACCACACAGAAAGATCTAAGCCAATTATTGAACTCAGAGGGCCCGCCCTTTGAATGGTTTGGCCCAAGTGTTGAGAATGAGACACCACATAACTTTAAAATTACAGTACGTTGAAGAAAATGTGATTAAAATTGTTTTTTAAAGACGTAATGGTATTACCAACTATCCATTCTTGGTATTGGTGAGTGAGTACTCAAATGTAAGTACCCTGTCCCAAAAAAGTAATATCGGTGTATCCTTAATTATATTTATTCGTCTTGAAACGTATTCTTATTGTTGTTGATGATGTGAGAGCAGTGTATCAGCTGAAAAGGTGAAGCGGTACGAAGCATTTAATTATTCAAGTAGAGTCTTGGCTAAAGCACCTGACTGACATCAGATGCATAAAACAGAGTGGAACAGCTGAATTGGATGTGGAAAAAGAAGATTAAGGCTATAAGGGAAGAGTGACAGAATGGGGAAGTTGCAAGAAGCCATTGAGAAGGCGATAAGCCAAGATGGTGAAAGACAAGATGGTGTGGTGACAAAAGAAGCAAGGAGAAGGCGCTATACGGCAAAGAAGGATGGGTGGATGGCAAAGGGAAATCATTGAATGACTTGATTACTTGAGGAAATGCCGACTAGGGTTAGAAATGAGGGACAGAGTGTATAAAAAAAATGGTCTGTTCCAGGCATTTCAGACAGCCATTCACATTCACACCTTTGGGCAATTATGCGTGTTCAGTGGACATAACAGATGTTTTTAAACTGTGCGAGAAAATGGCGCACAGAGGAGGAACATAACATGCAAACAGCCCAACATACGATCTTAACCCACAATGTTGTGCATATTGTATATTAAAGTATACGCTGCAGTCTAATTAGCAATGAGAGGTTTAATTCTTAAAGCTTGGTGTCAACTGTTTCAACGTTACTAGGGAAATATGTAACAATGACTAAAGTTTTGGTGTGTTATATTTATTTGAAGATGCTGTGCTAATACAAATTATTGGTATGTATGTGTTGGTTGAAGTGTTGTTTGATATTAGATAGTTATTGGTTAAAAGTAACGGTGAACAGACAGCACCCTTCCGGCTGAGATTCATTTACTCATTATCGGCATGAATTCTTTGGACTTGTGTTTCGGTTGAAGTCACACCTTCCTGCGTGGTTTGCCTCCACCGTCAATGGCCAGCTTTTTCGGTTATTCTACTTCGTATCCTGTTCAGGGTCAACGGCAAGTGATTGGTTGCCAGTCAGTCAGACTCACGTTCACACAATCAGTCATTGAGCCACTATCAATCCCACACTGCCTGCATGAAAGTCAGCATTGCGATCCACCACACTATCATGGACCATATTTTCCTTGATTAAAAAAAAAGAAAGAAAGAAAGAAAAGGATCCCGTAAATCATCAACTTGATTCCAAAACGGCTTTCAAATGTTTTTGTTTCATAGGACTAACGGGTTCATTACAATCGCCACTGTAGTTGCAGCTGGTGTGTTAATTACACTGATAGCCCTCTGGCAAGGTGGAACAAGTTCTTTGAGGGGAATGCAGGAGGGAAAGGAAAGGGTGGGGGGAATCCTTGGTGAAGCCATTTGGCCGAGAAGAGAACCATCTTATTACTATTAAGCTGTACTTGATTTCGTACTCGATAGTTCCAGACAATCTCAGCTTTCTATTTAGTTCAAGAAACAGGAACAAAAAAACTGATAGTTTTGGTAAATGTCTCTTCCTAATGTTGCAGGCTATATGATGTGAATATTAGGAGTGGGAATCACATTATGAATCATGATATTTTAACAATTACGTCTCAATAAAATGACTGGAGAAAAAAACTATTGTGATGCATCACAATGAAATAAAAATGTTAATTTGCAATTCATTATTCAGTAACTAGAAAAGAAAATGTTACAAACAAGTCAGAACAGAAATGACAAGTAATCCACTCTGTGCTGTAAATGTACTTTTATTGCTTTATTTCCCTCCTAAATATTAATGAAATATTCAATAGGAACTTAACCAAATTCGATTGACTTAAATTCAATATTCATATAAGGTCGCTAGCTTTCGTTCACTGATTCCCCAAATGACAGGACTGTGAACAGAGAGGAGCTACTTTACAAAGCACAGTCAATGTTGACAACTTGGCGATTTGGCAGCGGTGGGTAGAGTAGCCAAATATTGGCTCAAGTAAGAGTACTGTTACTCTACAATAATATTGATTCATTCATCCATTCTTTCATTTTCCATACCGCTTATCCACACTAGGGCGTGTTGGAGCCTATCCCAGCTATCTTCGGGCGAGCGGCGAGGTACACCCTGAACTGGTCGCCAGCCAATCGCAGGGCACATAAAGTACAAACAAACAAATATTCGCACTCACATTCACACCGACGGGCAATTTAGAGTCTTCAATCAACCTAACCAATCGGCCACCGTGCCGCTTAGAATAATGACTCAAGTAAAAAGTAGTCCTCCAAATAATTCCTTGAGCAAGAGTAAGAAAGTACTCAGTGAAAAAAAACTACTCAAGTACTGCGTAACTAAGGGGTAACGTCAAATCAAATAACAATAACTAAATAAAATATGAATGTGCAAATTCAGATTTTCTGAACAATATCAATTAATCTAAAACAATAAATCAAATCTTTATTCGAAGAAATATTTGTAAAATGGCGGCACGGTGGATGGGCACATCTACCTCACAGTTCTGAGGAACTCGCCTGGTTGGAGTTTGCATGTTCTCCCCGTGCCTGCGTGGATTTTCTCCGGGTACTCCGGTTTCCTCTCACATCACAAAAACTTGCATGGTAGGTTGATTGGAAAATCTAAATTGCCCGTAGGTGTGAATGTGAATGTGGATAGTTGTTTGTTGATGTGCCCTGCGATTGGCTGGCGACCAGTTCAGGGTGTACCTCCGGCTCAGAAAATGGATGGTATTGTATTATATTGTTGAACAGAATGTACCCCAGAATATAATTTTTTTACAGTTACTTGTGACCATAAAATAGTGCTAATGTTGCCACATGCACAGCATACTTTTCTGCTTTCTTTTTAAATGAAAGAACAATGCAGTGTGTTTGTTGCAATAGTAACAACTTATTGCATTTGCCAAACCACATGATCAAAATGCAACACATTTATGGGTGTAGTCAAATCAGGTCAATGTTATTTATGTAGTGCAAGAAAACAAAAGCTGTCTCATGGCACTTTACATATAGAGCAGGACAGGAACAATTACTTTACTGGGCAGCAAGGCAACAAAAACAGAGCGTTTATTGTTGAGTATACACTCTAGCTGCTTCAATGAAATTACAACCTGCTCTAAATACAAAAAAATCCATATAATGGTGTGGGTGAAGGAGAATGAAGTACAAAATCACTACTTTAGGTGCAATATTTGCAGAAAATAAAATAACCGAAACACACACACACACAACACCTCAGGAATCCATTTGCCACCTGAACCTACGTTTTCTGTCGCCTGTTGAAAAAAAATAACTTGCTATTTGCTGGGAAAAGTATCCATCCATCCATCCATTTTCTGAGCCGCTTCTCCTCACGAGGGTCGCAGCTGTCATCGGACAGGAGGCAGCCAATCGCAGGGCACATAGAAACAAACAACGATTCGCACTCACATTCACACCCATGGGCAATTTAGAGTCTCCAATTAACGCATGTTTTTGGGATGTGGGAGGTAACCGGAGTGTCCGGAGAAAACTCACGCAGGCACGGGGAGAACATGCAAACTCCACACAGGTGGGGCCGGGGATGGAACCCGGGTCCTCAGAACTATGTTTTTAAAACCAAAATGAAACAGCTCCCTAATTCAGGTTGACGTCCATGTTGGCTTATTTATGTTGATCAACCACAGATTGGGTGAAATTGAGTTGTTTCGTTCTGCCAAATATGCTTGTACCTATTTGGAATGGAAATGCATTTTACATCACATTTTCAACAGGCACACAGACATTGTTGCTTGATATAAAACCTTGACATAGAGGGTGAGTATGGAAACCAATTCCCGCCAGTAAAAAAAAAAAAAAAAAAAAAAAGAATTGCTCGGCAGGAAGCCCGTTTCCACCAGTAACTTTTTTTTTTTTTTTTTTTTTTTTAACTCAATAACGGCAGAGTTGATGTTTTATTTATTTATTTTTTTCTGGAAAAGCCAGATCTGCCATTTTTTTTAATTTTGATTGATTGATTTATTTTTTTCACACTGTCACCATTTTATATGTATTATTTATTTATTTTACTGGCAGAGAGATACATTATAGAGTAGCAAGGAGATACATTATATACATTATAGAGATACATCATAGAGTAACAAGGCAATTTTAATGTTTTTATTTTTTTAATCATGTATTCATCGTATTTTGGAAAAGAGCTCTCCATTTGTAGCTCCACCCAAAGAAACTCAAAGGGCTCGTGTCGAATGTACGTGTGTAGAGGTTTCTCAAGAAGCACAATGGAACCAAATGGTTTCATTGGCTCCTGAAAATGGAGCAGAAAGAATTGAATGACTCCGTCATGTTTCTGCTAGCGGCGCTAAGTGAGGGCGAGATACATGACAAATGCCAGAAGTGACACTGCAGAAAAATGAGAGCAGAAGCCACTCACACCCCAGGAGATTGCTCCCTGCTGAAGGAAAGAGATAAATACTTTGTGTATTTATGCTGTGTGTCTTCTGTGTGTGCACTTTCACAAGAGGAGGACCTTGACAAAATCCTCTAGTGCTGTCAGTTCTATGTCTTTGTTATTTTTGACAATGATGCTCTGACACAAATGAAGGAGATTCTTTCTTTCCCCCGTCAAATGCTTTTTATCTTCCCCTCTCCGAATGTCAGCGTTTCTCCACATATTTCCCACATTCCCCACTTGTGTATCCCAGCATTCCTCCATCTGCCTCCCTCCTCTCTATCTCTGTCTCCTCTGGTCTTCATTAGCCTCCTTTCTCCTGGTTTCATCTCATCGTTAACGCTCTCTGAAGTTGGCGTGCAGCAGAGGGAGAATGGGAGCGTTGCAAGTGCAGACCCGAGCAGAGTGTACATAGACTATGCAGGCTGATGGAGGAAGTGGAATGTGGGAAGACATAGGAAAAGTGTGGTTGTGTGATGTCAAGGGGAAAAGGATGAAAGATGATGACAGACAGGCAGAACTAGAATTGAAGATGGGGAGGAGCAGATGTTGATGTGTGCTACTGTTGAGATTTCTGCAAGTGGTCCCAGTGGTGGAGAGGTCAGATACTGTACATACTGGTTGTCAGACCACTGACACCCCCCTCCCACACACACTTATGATGTGAGTCAGCGAGTGGGACTTCTGTCAAAACATAAGCATCTGCTCGGTAACAGCGCAAAGATGCATTGAGCAAACATCATTCAAGTTGCCCTGAGAGAATGGGGCACACACACACAAACGTTGCACAAACGTGTGCTACCCTAGCTGTAGTTTACACACACACACATAGGGGCGTCAAAATGGGGGGGAATCAAAATGGTATACCAGGGACTCAAGCATGGGGGGCCCCACTGGGCTTTTGTAAAGTTTTAAAGATTTATTTTTATTTTATATAAATTTGTCAGTTATGAAAAACAACATCATACATGTTCAGAAAACAAATTGTCGTAGTTATGACTTCCCTCGGAGAGCCATGACGACTGTGAGCCCTGTTTTGGCAAATCTTTTTCTGACATAAATTTTCCAACACAACCCGTATAAATGAAATATTACCTCATATCCTGTAATTACATACAGTATACGGAAAACATTGATGAATAACCAGTTTTGAAATCAGAAGCCTATAAAAACATGTTTTTCAACTATTACATTTCTTTTCAAAGGGGAATTGTTAACAAAAAAAATGGTTTTACGCCAGAACACTATGACCAATTTTGATTTGCTTTTGCGGGCTACATAAGATGATGTGGTGGGCCGGATCTGGCCCCAGGGCCACCAGTTTGACACTTATGGTCTAGGTGTTCCATTCTGTGAACATATTTACCTCTATGTCAGCTTTGTGTGTGTGTGTGTTTGTGTGCAGTGGAACAATTATTGATTGTTCTCCTTAGCGCTACTGTTTAAACTGCAGTAAATGTCAGCAGGATTCAGATACTAGTTTATTAAGTGTTAGGGCATACTCACACTAGACGACTCAAATCATTTTCAACTTGGCCGTGTTAAACCCCCCCCCCCGCCCCCATGTCACCTTTCCTACCAATACAGAATGACTGGAATGTACTGAATAACGTGATGTCACATATACACTCCGTAATACAATCTATTGAGATGCTTTACATGAGCTATCACAAATATTCAACCACTACAAAGAAATAATGCTCAGTTTGATTGAAAACAAAGAGAGACTTTCATTTATTCTTTTTTAATGTGTTTGCAGTTACAACCAAATTGCATCACACTGAGATGTTTCTTATTGGGTTTAGCTGTATGAGATTCCTCAAATCTCATTTGTTGGTATACCGCCTAATGTCAAGGCTGGTAATTAACGATGCAGCTGAAGAAATCCCCAAACTGCACACATTAATTGTTGAAATTGCCCCACCCAGAGCCTCACCCAGCATTATTCATTGCAGCTTTGGAGCTACATTACAAACACCATCAACATGTTGTATTTAGGAGTTGCGATGTCATGATAATGACACCATTATCAACAGAGCAAACATCTTGCCCTCTTTGACATTCCATACGATTTTGGAATTTTCTTTTGTCCATTCATCCAGATGTTGGAACAACAACAACATCCGGGAAAATAAAGGATGTAGTCCAACTCCTGATTCTTCAATAATTAAGATTAAGACTGGCTAACTTCGTCTATATATTGTATATTTATAAACATATAAGCTACATGTACTTAATACACATAGCGAGATGGCTATTACTGATAAAATGTCCACATTTTCTTCTCTTTGTCGGTTTCTCGCTTCTGGTCATTTTTCAAGAAACCATATTCATCTTGATATAATCAAATAGATGTTGTCCTTTGGTCCCCTTACATTTTCTCTTGTCGCAAGAATGTGTAAGCATGTGTGTACGGATAACAATCACTAGCAGTGATCTGAACTTTAGGGCTGCTTAGCCCCATTCACAATGTCAAGTATACACCACCTCACATTTAGTATCCTAAATGAATAAAACATCAATGCTTAATAAGGAAATACAGTACTTGCATAACAGCTACCGATATTTATGAATTTACCGCATTATACCTCTTGGCTTTTCTTATTTGTGCAGTACTGTTGCATTTGTGTGTACATGTGTGCGTTTGTGTGTCTGTGTGTGTGTGTTCCCTGCAGGCAGAAAAAGGGATGTCCTGTGACACAGACAGAGGAAGTTAGACAAACAATAACGGATCAAAAGACTGTTGACTCAGGACACTCAAAGACAGATTTACTGACGACTTTCTCCTTTTTTTCGCTGGGGCAGATGAGGTAATGAGGCCCCAGCAAAAATGGGAAAAGACTTCAAGGATGTTTTTGTCAAAATCAAATCGCTGCAAAGCACCCCTGAGTTTTGCCCATAGGGTCATATTGCACCAGCTAATACTGTAATTGCTGCAAATGGTACTACCGAGTATAATAAAGGTTGTTCCTTAAAACCAAGAAAAAAATTATCATCTAAACCCTAGCATTCACCCAGATATAGCAGACAGTGATATTTTGAGTAATAGCCTGAGAGGTTATATGCAGTAAACTTGAACTGCAGCCAAAGGACATACTGTATTTTGCGAGCAAGATCAATGCAGTCCCAGAAACTGCTGAACTATGCCCAGCTAACTGGCAAACTGCCTATGAAGGCTTGCCCTGGCACAGTTCAGGAGCTGCATGACAAACGAGCTGCCGTCTTTTCCAATCAGATGATGAACAAACACAAATTGCAGCCTCACACTGATGGATAAGGACACGACAGAATTGAGAAAGTGACAGATAGACAGGGTAAAAAATAAATAAAACTGAGAAAAAGGATGTGGAATCCGACCTGGCTGAGGTGAAGGACAGTCAGTTGGATGAGTGAATAAGATGATGAGGGATGGAGGTGTGAAGATAAGAGATAAGAGGTGCTAAGTGAAAGAAAAAGTTTAAAAACTCGTGCTTAATAGAAGCGTGTATACTGCTGAATAACATAAAGTCCACAAATACCCACGAGAGCGCAAACCATTAGATAAGCCACACCAAAGAACATGTCTCAGACTCATAAATAAGCAATGATACAATCTGCTTGGTGAGCGTGTGTGCGTGTCTCTGAAGCTGTGTCACTCCTTGTCGGTTGTTTTTTGTTCATTTCAATGTCAAAAGGGAGAGGAGAGCTGTTGCTAAAAAGCTGTGACTCAATGCATTTAAATGATTCAGGAGCATTTTATCAGCTCCTCATATCTTCCCGAGTGAGTCTCAGTGGTCCCTTGAATAGCATTAGCATCCACTTGGCTTCTACAACAGCTTCTCAGGAAACAGTTCGCAGGTTAATTAGCATTATATGAATAATCTTTGATTAAACCAGGCACCATTAATTTGATTGAATACCGTGTACAACAATTTATTTAAGGTAATCAACAATTTAAGTACAACCCAATACAAATGAAGTTGGGACGTTGTGTTAAACAAATATAAACAGAATACAATTATTTGCAAATCATGTTCAACCTATATTTAATTAAATACGCTACAAAGACAAGATATTTAATGTTCAAACTGATAAACTTGATTGTTTTTAGCAAATGATCATTAACTTGGAATTTTATGGCTGCAACACGTTCCAAAAAAGCTGGGACAGGGTCATGTTTACCACTGTGTTACACCACCTTTTCTATTAACAACATTCAATAAACGTTTGGGAACTGAGGACACTCATTGTTCAAGCTTTGTAGGTAGAATTCTTTCCCATTCTTGCTTGATGTACAGCTTCAGCTGTTCAACAGTCCGGGTTCTCCGTTGTCGTAGTTTACGCTTCATAATGCGCCAGACATTTTCAATGGGAGACAGGTCTGGACTACAGGCAGGGCAGTCTAGTACCCGCACTCTTTTACTATGAAGCCACGCTGTTGTAACACGTGCAGAATGTGGTTTGGCATTGTCTTGCTGAAATAAGCAGGGGCGTCCGTGAAAAAGATGTTGCTTGGATGGCAGCATATGTTTCTCCAAAACCTGTATGTACCTTTCAGCTTTAACAGATGTGTAAGTTACCCATACCATTGGCACTAACACAGCCCGTACCATCACAGATGCTGGCTTTTGAACTTTGCGTCCATAACAGTCCGGATGGTTCTTTTCCTCTTTGGCCCGGAGGACACGATGTCCACATATTTCCCAAAACAATTTTAAATGTGGACTCGTTGGACCACAGAACACTTTTCCACTTTGCATCAGTCCATCTTAGATGAGCTCGGCCCAGAGAAGCCGGCGGCGTTTCTGGGTGTTGTTGATAAATGGCTTTTGCTTTGCATAATAGAGTTTTAAGGTGCACTTTCTTATGTAGCGCCGAACTGTATTTACTGACATTGGTTTTCTGAAGTGTTCCTGAGCCCATGTGGTGATATCCTTTTCACATTGATGTCGGTTTTTGATGCAGTGCCGCCTGAGGGATCGAAGGTCACGGGCATTCAATGTTGGTTTTCGGTCTTGCCACTTACATGCAGTGATTTCTCCAGATTCTTTAAACCTTTTGATGATATTATGGACCGTAGATGATGAAATCCCTTAATTCCTTGCAATTGTACATTGAGGAACATTGTCCTTAAACTGTTCGACTATTTTCTCACACCCTTGTTCACAAAGAGTTGAACCTCTCCCCATCTTTGCTTGTGAATGACTGAGCAATTCAGGGACGCTCCTTTTATACCCAGTTATGGCACCCACCTGTTCCCAATTAGCCTGTTCCCCTGTGGAATGTTCCAAACAGGTGTTTGATGAGCATTCCTCAACTTTCTCAGTCTTTTTTCCCACCTGTGGCAGCTTTTTTGGAACGTGTTGCAGCCATAAAATTCTAAGTTCATGATTATTTGCTAAAAACAATAAAGTTTATCAGTTTCAGCATATCTTGCCTTTTTAGTGTATTCAATTAAATATAGGTTGAACATGATTTGCAAATCATTCTATGATGTTTTTATTTATGTTTAACACAACGTCCCAACATCATTGGAATTGGGGTTGTAGTATAATCTTCAACGGATGCGCCCTCCTTCTTCCTTTTTTCTGTTATTACCTCGATGTACTATATACAATTTGGATTCTATATTTATTGATACGTAAAATATCTGCTTTGTCATAACTGTTATATTTATCACTGCTCACGTTATTATCTTTTTAACGCGTGAACCTAATATCGGACCAGTATTTTTTGGAAATGCGTTGCCTGTTTTGTATTTCTCAATTTTGTTATTTTTCATTTTTACTCCTATGCCGCTGTTATAACTAATATCAAAAAAAAAATCATAGGGTAATCATTCAGGCCCAGTAGATGACAATAAAATGCAGTTCTGGTAATCCTCTCCAAAATAAACTATGCATTTCTCTCAAGTAGCAGTTCATTTGGTACAACTGCACAATCCAATTAGAGCCAATAAAGTATTTACACAATATTAATCACAACTAAATAAGATCCAAATGCTCTCAGCATGACATTTTTTATTTTTTAAAGCAAACAGGTTAATGCTGTACATATCTTGTATTGAATCTCAACATTTCTGTACTTAGCACTGTGCTTTGACCTGTTCCTGTTTAACACTTCGGCTAAACTAAGTGAATAATGCAGAGGAAAAACTCTCGCTAAGTGAGCATTGTGGACAGGTCAGTGGAGACACTGTGGCTGAACGACGCTAGCAACCGCATTTCAAACATACAGGTATACCATAATTTCTCATGTATAATGCGCACCCATGTATAAATCGCACCCCCAAAGCGGTTAATGGGATTCAAATTAAATGTGATTCAAATTAAACTGTCGAGCATTTCAGAAAAGCATTTTCATTAAACAAAACATAACCATGAAGAAATTAATGATGGTTGTTGTTCAGTCATCAGTCATATAAAAAAATAAATAAAAAATTCACAAATTCTGCCAGGATATGTAAACTTATGAGCATAACTGTACATATATGCAGTCATACGTACCACTGTCATATATGAATGAAAGAGTAGGCTACACCTTTTTCATAACCTCTAGGTGGCGGTGGCATTTTAGAATGAAAGTGTATACCTTTCTCATAACCTCTAGGTGGCGGTGGTATATTGGAATGAAAGTGTACAGCTTTTCATAACCTCTAGATGGCGGCATACATTCATAAAATGTGAAAGTTTTTTTTCAATTTTCCCCTATACTGATGTATAATGTGCACTATTGATTTATCATCATATTTCTTTGGGGGGGAAAAATGCACATTATACACGAGAAATTACGTTAGATGTGTGAGTACGTTATACATTTACACTGATACCAAACTGTGTATAATCTTGAACACGCGTGACAATGAAACTACAGAGCAGAAATGCACAAGTAATGCATATGAAGTAGTTACATTTCAAATAAAAAAATTAGGGCTATTTTTAATCCAAATGTCTGCTGACTAATTCAAAATAAAACGCTCAATGACATGGACCCACACACACACACCCTTTCATATATTATATAATGGCATTCATAACTTTTCATGTCTTTCATTGTCTTCTGTCACATTTCAACAATACACGTCTGTTACAATAATAGTGTTCTTTTGTATGGACAAAATAAATATGAGCATATATTAATGCATGTTATTGTACATATGGCCACTCTTAAATTATTTGTTTCCGCACTGCTATTATGGCTGTAATGTATCACTTGATTGTCACTCAGTAAAGGACAGACCGCAACAAGGCCAAATTAAAAAAATTCACACAAAAGAAAAGAGGTTTTTCCATCTGTTCATCAAATAGTAGGCTACTTCCTGGTTCATGGGTTCATGATTCTGGTGGTTGGATACTTTTTTTTTCTGCGCCTTTATCCTAAGCTTAACAAAAATGTAATGCAGCCTTCCTTGGCTGATGTATGTGTACCACATTAAATAGTTTTTGGCATTTCTTATGATTCGTATCGTCTGTTCAGCAATGCAATTTTGGAACTTCTGAATGATCCAGGAACCAGTCACAAGAAGGAGTCATGCCATATCATTTATAACAAACTCAAACCCTTTCAACTCTGCATTTCCTTGCATCTGAGTCATTTCAGTGCACAATGGCAATTGGTGCTGGCCTCTTCCGAAGCAATTTTGCGGATGTCTCAGCGGATGCTGTCTCAAATTTGAACAATTTTAGATGGGATGGGCAAATATGTACATTCATTTGCCATGCAATCTCGAATCAAACAAAACATGGCTTTTATGAGGTTGTTGGCTTCCCCCAAATTATCGGAGCGATCAATGTATTTTCTCTTACGTAATATTTATTTTTGCCTCTTCCACTAACACTTCCATTTCCATTACCTCAAAATTCATTTTGTGCTTGCGGTGCTCTCCCAAATGTTCCATGCTGAAAACCATTTTAGCACAAAACCCTTTTTTAAATAGGGTGGTCTCCACCACTTTCACACCTGTTGCCAACAGCACACGCAACAAGTTGGAATTAGTGCACACGCAATTTGATGCTAACTATATAGGATCTTAGTGAAAGAGCAAAATCTTTAGTAGCTCGCACACAACATGCCCACCACCAGCATGTGCAATCTGTAAGAACAAATATGCAAATTAACACCCACTATTTGAGATTTTAGTGAATCAGGCCCTAAGTGTCCTAATATTTGTTGCTCTACTGTTATCAAATAAAAGAAAATATATGCACATCATATGCTTTTGTGCATGTTACAAGCATTTAATGTGTTATTTTTGATGACGAAAGAAATATATTGAGAATTGTTGATCAGTTACTCACAAACATATTGTTAGTGCCAGCCTCTCAGTTCTGGTTACATTGCTCATTTGTCTCAATTGTTGTACATTTGCTTGTAACATTCACTTCGACAATATTAACTTGTAATAATCACTTTCAGAACTCTCATTCATTCAATAATTCAGTAGTTTAAATTAAATGTAGTGAAATGAAAATACATGAGCTACTGTATCTAGTGTCCATCTCAAGTGCCATGATGCACATACACATTTCTATAATCATATGTACTGTCTATAGTAGTCCTGGCATTTCTGTAAATCATACATATCCACACCTCAGCTACCCTTATACACAAGTGAGTCACAATTGAACAATTTAATTGTTTGCTAGCCTGCCTAATGCACTGGTCGCTCCCACAACACATTTCTTTCAACATTCACTTTGCTTCTGGAATTCTTTCATTGCTGAGAGAGATACATTTATAGAGACATTTTCTTCAATCTACCATCCTCAAGCTGTGTTCCTTTCCAGCGCATGCAGTCTGTTCTCCTAAATGGCTTTGGTCAATGTTAACTGCTTCAAGCTCTGTCGAAAAAAAAAAAAAAAAAACCAAAAAAACAAGATCAGATCAGAGAAGCAAGACATTGATGAAATGGTATTTTCTAATGTAATCGTAAGCTTGATCAAGTCCTTCCCACTGTGTTTTCTGTATCCTTAAGAAATGTTCAAATGTTGGGAGTCAAATCACAGATAGTGGTACAGATGTCATGAATGATACAAATCAAAAAGGGAGTAGAAAGAGAAAGAACACAACATTTCATCTTCTGTTTCCTCTCACCATAGAGGAAAGAGAAGAAGAGCTGTTGGGAGGGAGCCGATGGTGACCAATGATGACACCTATGCTATAGGTGTCATCATTGGTGTGTTCCCCCAAGGGTGCGTGTCTATGTTTCTCCTTCTTGCCTTTGCGCTTGTGTCAGCTTGACTGAAGAAGCAAGGTCGAATATTTAAATATCATGAGAGAGGGGCAAAACAGTCGAGCCAGCACAGGCCTCGCTAATCAATGCACACACACAACCCTTGAGCTATCATTTAGCCAGATGGAAATGGCCTTAGTTATTTATTTCTCTCTTGGTAGAAATTGTCTGCATCTGCAAGCACAGTATTGCGCATCAAACCGCACTTTTGTAGAAACGCACGATCTCATGCAAGGACAATAATATGCAATTTACAATGTAGAGCGACAAACAAATCAGAATCAGAATCAGAATCAGAATCATCTTTATTTGCCAAGTATGTCCAAAAACACACAAGGAATTTGTCTCTTTAATTTGTCTCCGGTAGTTGGAGCCGCTCTAGTACAACAAACAGTCAATTTACAGAACACTTTGGGGACATAAAGACATTGACAAAAAACAATTGTGCAAAAAGATGCAGAGTCCTCTAGCACTTAGAGCAGTTCGAACGACTAATATTGCAATAGTCCGGTGCAATGACCATTGTGCAAAGGGCGCTGAGACTTCAAGGAGTGTATGCGGTTTAAAGTGACGAGTAGTGCGATCATCTGGGACAATGTTGGTTGTGCAAATGTTACAGATACTCCTCAATCAGTGTGCAATGGAGCAGATGCTACTCTGGCATGAGTATTTCTACTCTGGCAGAAACCCACTGTGCGCAACCTCCCACAGTACCACACAGTGGATAAGATAACATAAGATAACGTATATTTGTCCCACAATGTGGAAATTTGCATAGTTCAAGCACCAATAGTGGATACAGGAATTGTTTTTAAAAATGGCATGTGAGGCGGACAACAAGATACCGTTATGTACCCATTGTATATTCTCACGCACATTACCATAGTATAACACATCATACATTCACATATACACAGTGCAGAAGGCAGAGTTTCCACAGTGTTTCATACTGTATGAGGAGGCCATAAATTTGGCATTGAACTTTCATCAGAGAAGACTTTCGCACATTGCACAAGTGAAAAACCTAAACTATTGTCTGTGTATAAACAATTCAATCTACTGTATCAAATCCAATCTAGTCAACTATCCAGTGTTCCGAATACCATCAGTTATGTAGCTAATTAGACATACACATACCACATAACACAACAAAATACAAAGAAAACACAGACAATCAAGCAGATGAAACACAGTGGAGGACAAGACAAGGACATGTGCAACAAATAACAACAACAAACAACAAATCTGTAACATTTGCACAACCAACATTGTCCCAGATGATCGCACTACTCGTCACTTTAAACCGCATACACTCCTTGAAGTCTCAGCGCCCTTTGCACAATGGTCATTGCACCGGACTATTGCAATATTAGTCGTTCGAACTGCTCTAAGTGCTAGAGGACTCTGCATCTTTTTGCACAATTGTTTTTTGTCAATGTCTTTATGTCCCCAAAGTGTTCTGTAAATTGACTGTTTGTTGTACTAGAGCGGCTCCAACTACCGGAGACAAATTCCTTGTGTGTTTTGGACATACTTGGCAAATAAAGATGATTCTGATTCTGATTCGGATAAAGAAAAATCATAAATAATCCAATGTCTCTTTATAATGTGGATGTTTGGAATGGGGTGAACCTTTCTCAGCCTGTCACTGCTCGATCAGTTATTAGTCAGTTGCTTTGACGTGTGGTCAGCAAACAGTTAAGAGACAAGGACCCATAACAATTTAAAGTCAAGCAGTAAAACTAGAAATACTACAAAGAAATGCCAGAGCTCAGTTTTGAACCCAGACCTTTTGGCTGTGAGGCTCGAAAGTTAACAGTCATCCATTGAGCTGCTGAGCACATTTTATTCATATAAACCCCCAAAATTTAAAACCATCTACCAATACTGGTGGGAAGAAACCAAAAAAAAAACTAGTTAAAGCTTCACTTTAACATTAACTTCACCACTCCCATTTTTGGTGACTTTTCTTCAGAGCTGTTGATAAGAGTGTGATCAGAAATAGATCTCGGTGCTAGGAAGAACATCACACCCCAGCAATGGAGATGAGAGAGCCAAGCTTCATTAGTGAGAATTAACCCACCTGCATCCAGGCACACAAATAAGATGAAAAGGTTTGGAAACGATATGTTACAATAAAAATATAATACACGGTCATATCGGATATGTGTCACTTGGAATGTACATGCAAATATACAGTCAAAACAATCGGATACAGGCATGAAATCGGAATTGGGAACTTGGTGTTAAGTGTTAAGACAGCCGAAAGTTGTAACAATGCAGAAAAGCAGTAAGACTCAAGTATCACCATACACGTTGTCACTCTTAACCAAGTTGTTATGTTTCATACAACTGAATGGAATATTAATCACCTAATGACTCTTGTGGATGGAAAGTAGTCTTTTTTGCAATCCCAAAAGAATGATACCATCTGTGGTTTTGTTGTGTGCCTCCACCTTGGAGCATAGATAGCTGAGTTTCTCCACAACAACTCAGGCTAGTCTGTCTTAACGAAGCCTTGTTGTATGAACTGATGAAGCCTGCTCGGATGACAGGCCAACGGTCTTCTAAGACAACCAGAACTGTCCAGTAGTGATCGATTCAATGCCCTGACATGTAGAATGGCTTAAATTTGAGCTTTTCACTGCTGTATTTACGGTATGTTGTCCACTTCAGCGTGCCAGCATTCTGCTACAACCTGCATTGCAGCAGTCAAGAGTGAATATGAAAACCCGCACACACATACACACACACACATAGGGATCTGTCCCTCAATAACCTCAGATGGTGAAAGTTCCTTACAGCTCAGTATTCTTATGAGTGAATAGAACTATAGAGTCAGACTTTTGCTCAACCGAGTGAAAAGAACAAGCGAAAGCAAACACGAGCATCTAGATATTTAGTCATTAATGGCACAAACATTCTTTGGGTGCAGTGGTGAGTGAATTGATCAATGAAATAGCATAGCGAAGAAAATAAAACAACTCTTAACAGGGAAATGTATGGGAAAGAAGTAGAAGTTATTGGGCGGAAGAAGGAGGCCGAAGCTTCAACATTCTGGGGTGCAGACCGTGCTGCTTTGATTGTACATTCAGCTCCCTCTTACAAAATCCACAAAACTCCAGAAAAAAACCCAGCCCTGCCAGACCACTTCAGCATGCTGCTTGACCTTCAGACTGTGCATGCGTGCGTTTATGCGTGTACAACCGGTATTCCTTGTTTATTAAAGGTATAAATCTGCTTATGCAGCCGCATTATACAGACTCACTCCTCTTTTGGGAAACAAATAGTAAAGTGCTGTCTGCACCAAGAGCAATAAACTTAGCATACATATATCAGTAGGAAATAGCAGTGGTGAACAATATTGTTTTGATAGAATAAATATGAGAAAATAAATATGAGTCATCTGTGAGGTGCAAATCAAATGACTCTACCAAGGTTGACAGGACACTTCATATAGTATGTTACATACAGTACACATACATTTGTTTGTACGTAGGATTGCAAGTGTAAACATGATTAGTGGTTGTAGTAGTAGTCGTAAAATATATATCTTTGGCTATATCTTTCACTGTATTTAAGTTAAATTTTTAGCATTACCTTTCTTGGATTTAGCTATGAGAAGTCCTTCCATCCATGACACAACAGTAAGGAAGAGACTGGGCAAAAATGGCATCCATGGCAGAGGTCTAAGGCGAAAACCACTGCTGACCAAAAAGAACATAAAGGCTCCTCTAATTTTTGCAAAAACATAATCTGAATGATTCCCAAGACTTTTGGAAGAATATTATATGGACTGACGAGATGAAAGTTGAACTTTTTGGAAGGTTTGGGTCGTGTTATATCTGGCGTAAATGTAGCACAGAATTTCAGAAAAAGAACATAAAAGCAACAGTCGAACATGGTGGTGGCAGTGTGATGGTCTTGGGCTGCTTAGCTCCTTCAGGACTTGGACAACTTGCTGTGATTGATGGAACCATAAATTTTGCTCTTTATCAGAAAATCATGAAGGACAATATTTAGGCATCAGTTTATGATCTCAAGTTGAAGCGCACTTGGGTTCTGCAGCAGGGTAATGATCCAAAACACACCAGAAAGTAAACCTCTGAATGGCTTAAAAAAACCAAAATGAAGGTTTTGGAGTTGCCTAGTCAAAGTCCAGACTTATTTCAGATTGAAATGCAGTGACATGACCTTAAAAAGGTCGTTCATGCTCGAAAACCCTCAATTTTTGCTGAATTCAAACAATCCCATAATGAAGAGTGGACCAAAATATCTCCACAGAGATGCGAAAGACAAATTACCAGTTATAGAAAATGCTTGATTTCAGTTGTTGGTGCTGAGGATGGCCCAACCAGTTATTAAGTTTCGGGGGCCAGTACGTTTTCACACAGGGCCAGGTAACTTTGAAAGGTTTTTTTTCCCCTTAATAAATTAAATCATCATTTAAAAACAGCATTTTAAGTTCACTGGGGTTATATTTGTTTTATGACCTTCAACATTAAAGTGGGGAAACTATGCAAACATATAAGAATTTGAGAAAGGGGCCAATACTTTTCACAGCACTTATATATGTTGCGGCGGCACGGTGGCCGACTGGTTAGAGCGTCAGCCTCACAGTTCTGAGGTGCGGGGTTCAATCCCCGTCCCCACCTGTGTGGAGTTTGCATGTTCTCCCCGTGCCTGCGTGGGTTTTCTCCGCGCACTCCGGTTTCCTCCCACATCCCAAAAAACATGCATTAATTGGAGACTCTAAATTGCCCGTAGGCATGACTGTGAGTGCGAATGGTGCCCTGTGATTGGCTGGCAACCAGTTCAGGGTGTGCCCTGCCTCCTGCCCGATGACAGCTGGGATAGGCTCCAGCACGCCCGTGACCCTAGTGAGGAGAAGTGGCTCAGAAAATGGATGGATGGATTATATATGTTGTATATGTATACATATACATTGCTAACAGTACATAGAAACAACTTGAAATTAACTAAATAGATAAATAGCAAATCATCAAGGAAATACTTTTATTTTTAATACTAATATTGTATTATATTTACTTGCCACGGATGGCCTCATAGACCTCTGAGGAGCAGTAGCCTCAAAATGGACTTTGAGTGCAGTGACAGTGACCTTCACTCTCTGCTGCTGTACCCATTAACATCTCTTCCGAATCACATGCTGAAACTCCCGCACTCTGTGACAGTTTGAGTTAAAAATGAAAAAAAACTTGCAACGCTGGGTTAGCTTTTACCTTGTTAACAAGAGTTAACCTTCTTGAACGTCGAAGTTTCCTGCACTTATAAAGGCTTCATCTACTACTCAATGCCTAGATACAATATTTATGTACATGTATGTCTTTGTTTGCTTAGACATTTATATATATCTTCTTATATCCATATGTTCTTCTTTTTTCTTTTTTTAATTTAAATCTTGTTTTTAGCGTTGTGTGAAGGGAAACTGGTGAAGTGAACACCGGCACACCTTTTTTTTCTGTTCATATGACATTAAAATTCTTGAATAGAAAGAACTCTGCCCAGCTTCGACATGACTGAATGCTTACTTGTATGTCAACTAATGGACAACAAAATGTCTCACCACAGACTTGTACCGAAAAGGGGACAACATCACCGTTACATCGCTGGGCGGAGTCATCAATAGCCCACGTTTCCCCAACTCATACCCACGCAATCTGCTGTTGACATGGACACTGGTGTCGCCGCCGGGAAGCAGGATACACTTGGAATTTGATGGTCACTTTGGCCTTGAGGAGGCAGAGAACAATGTGTGCAGGTAACAGATGAGCAAAATATCAATTGTTGGAGTTCAAAAAAAAAAAAAAAAGAACACAGATGGATGTCCATAGCAGGGAGACAAAGAGTAGTTAACTTTTTTTGGCAAACAAGCTTGTCCTTGAGAGTTCACAAAATGAGCTAAACTTTTTAATAACCATATGCAGCACACTTGCCTTTGTAAGCACTTTGCAAAAAAAACAAGGGAGAGCAACAGCGGGGGGGTAGGCGTAGGAGAAAAAAGCTTTGAAAGGAGAAAGAACTTCCATTTTAAATATGTGTGTTTTTGATAGATTTCACAACCACTGGTGCTTTTATCAACATGTCTGCTGTATTCCATTAAAGTTGTAATTCCAGCCAATACTTGTTTCGCTAATACTGCATTTACAAAACATAAACTAAATATTCAATAAACATGACATTTTGAATTATATTGACAATGTAAAGACAAGATTAAAGTAGCTAAGGAATTCTGCATAAATATACGTCAATATATGGAAAATCTTATAACAGCAATGATACAGAAGGGAACTACAGATCCAGTACAAACTAAGTACAATAGAATGCAAGCCAAACTCTCACCTGTTGAAAGACAAAGAAGGGCAAATGATGCTAAAAACAGATGATGTGACACAAAGATGGAGGCAATGTTGCTATATAATCAGTGAGCCAGCACCTGAGGTGTCTCATTAACAGACATTGAACAAACAATTACTGCTGACGAAGAGGGGGATCCACCAATTATTTGGACGGAATTGAACAAGTAATTAAAACGCTTGAATGTTGCAACTCTCCACAGCCTGAAGGAAAGGTCAGAATTGATATTAAACTGAAAATTGGCATCTTCACTCTAAAAACTGAAGAATGCCCAAAGAGTTGGGTAGAATCGATTGCCTTTCTTTGACTGAAGCACGTTCATAAAGAAATTATTCAAATTAATGGAGTCATCCAAGGTTTTATTAAAGAGAGTCTAGTCAACTTTCAAATCATGGTAAGCACATTATTTCCAAAATTAACATCTGTATTCAACATAATAGCCAAGGTTCAACATAATATCCAATATTCTCAGAAATATTTTGCAATATTTCTTGGGTCTCACTCAAAATTGTCTTTAATTTGAGCTGAACAATTCTATCACTGTAATTGATGAATTTCTTTTGTCAGCCATGAGCCATGAATGTGATTTTCAGATTGTGTCATATACTTACTGATGTTATTGTTGGTGTCTTCCGCCTTTTATTTACCCCAGGTATGACTTTGTTGAAGTGGAGGACCAATCAGTGTCCAGCACAATAATTTGGGGTCGTTGGTGTGGCCAGAAAGCACCGCCGAGTCTCAACTCCAAATCCAACATCTTCAAAATCACCTTTAAGTCTGATGATTACTTTGTAGCAAAGCCAGGATTCAAAGTCTACTATTCATATCTGGTGAGACACAAACACACACACACACACACACCGACATACACACTCAGCTGACACAAATGATTTCTGAGTTGTTCTCTTACGACTGTCACATCTGGCTAGATCTGTTACTTTCACACTGTTTCCTTCGATTTTCTACAGGGGAGAGAGAGATAGACGTACGTTAATTAAAAAAAAAAAAAGTGATGTATGATCAGAAAAAAATCATCTGCAACGTATACAACCCTTCACTAGCCCTCCCTGAGGATAAATTGAATGCGGATTCAGTGTTTTTGCTACAAAAAACAAAGAGGAGCTCATTGAGACGCATGAACGAGGAGATGTCAGTGTATGGAGGCGAAAGACAAGCAAGCCTCCTGAGGGTTTGCTGCCTTGCTCAAGTACTGGCATCCTTTAGGGCCCTTTGTAAAAGTCAAACTAATATTTGCTTGCTATCTAGTTGCTGTCACACGTAACTAGACGTTGGTAGCTTTCAAAGTTTACAGTGGAACCTCACAAGTCAAAGCCAATTCTGTTCTAGGATGCTGTTGGACATTGTTTGGCATTCAAAGCAATGTTTCCCATGGGAAATAATGGACATTGTGAAACTCCATTCCTGGTTGAAACCTGGGTCAAAAAACAGTCATAAAAACTTAATTAACTGTACAGGCAATGTTTCAAAATAATAACTCGCATACAGTACCACGGTGAAAAATAAGTTAACCACTGTTACAGTACGTTTGACAATGAATTCTGAACTGTACAACTTAATAGGTTCCACTGCATATTGAATCCATTAATGAAACTCGTGTCAAGAATTTTTTATTTTTTTTTTCTTCACACATTTAAAATAACTTCCTTGACACTGCTGAAAGAATATTTTAGATAGGATACTGACAGGCTGTGCAATTTTGTCCTGGCTGGCCAGAACTGCATCTTGTGTTGTCCTTTACAGTATTTTTTATTTTTTTTTGCTCATAATTATATTGAACACAGATACAGATCTCTGTGGTGAAGTAACCTCAAACCAGATTTGAATTTGAATTGATTTGAATCAGTTCAATTTGGTTGGGGGGGAAAAAAAACACTGACCCAAAAGAGGTTCACTGGCATGGCTGCTAGATTGCGTATGTAATAGTACTTTGACGGCACACTGCGTCACAATCTGCCCCTTCAACCAGTGGGCCCATATGCCACACAAGTGCCCAATTTTGAATAATTATCTCCAGAGTCGTACAGGGGTAAAGGTCCTTCCATCTGGATTTGCCACGGATGGCCTCATAGATCTCTGAGGAGCAGTAGCCTCAAAATGGACTTTGAGTGCAGTGACAGTGACATTCACTCTCTGCTGCAGTACCCATTAACATCTCTTCCGAATCACATGCTGACACTCACACACTCTGTGACAGTTTGAGTTAAAAATGAAAAAAAAAATACTTTATTGTTCCTGTCTTGAACGAAAAAACTCAGTAGAAAGAACAATGATGGAAAATAGGGAACACAAACAAGGCTGTTGTGCTGCTCAAGATAATGAGCTTGATCAGGCTTGGTATTGGCCTTGCTGCATATTACACTATTTTCATTTTTGAAGCAGCCCAAACAGCAAAATTAGTCCCTTCAAAATGAAAATAAAAAATAAATAAATAAATAAATCACATTTTTCCTATATTGGTGTCGTGTAGATGTACGGTAGCCAACAGGTTAACATAAGAACATCTTCAGTGGAGAAAACATCAGGTTCATTATCAGAATCAGAATCAGAATCATCTTTATTTGCCAAGTATATCCAAAACACACAAGGAATTTGTCTCCGGTAGTTGGAGCCGCTCTAGTACAACAGACAGTCAATTTACAGAACACTTTGGGGACATAAAGACATTGACAAAAAACAATTGTGCAAAAAGATGCAGAGTCCTCTAGCACTTAGAGCAGTTCGAACGACTAATATTGCAATAGTCCGGTGCAATGACCATTGTGCAAAGGGCGCTGAGACTTCAAGGAGTGTATGCGGTTTAAAGTGACGAGTAGTGCGATCATCTGGGACAATGTTGGTTGTGCAAATGTTACAGATACTCCTCAATCAGTGTGCAAATGGAGCAGATGCTACTCTGGCATGAGTGGCCAGTATATGCAAATAGTGCAGCATGGCGAGACAACTACAGTGAGTGCACGAGTAATACATAATTGGCCCCACAGAAATGTGACAACGAACTCAAGTCAATAAATTTCCAGCTTGTTGTAATGGAATTATAGGTTAGGTGTTTAAGAAGTTGATCGCAAGAGGGAAGAAGCTGTTGGAATGTCTACTAGTTCTAGTTTGCGTTGATCGGTAGCGCCTACCTGAGGGAAGGAGCTGGAAGAGCTGGTGACCGGGGTGCAGACGGTCCGAGAGGATTTTGCACGCCCTTGTCTTAGTTCTGGCAGCGTGCAAGTCCTCAATGGTGGGTAGGGGGGTACCGACAATCCTTTCAGCAGTTTTGATTGTCCGTTGCAGTCGGAGTTTGTCCTTTTTTGTAGCAGCACCAAACCAGACTGTGATGGAAGGACACAGGACTGATTCGATGACCGCTGTGTAGAACTGTCTCAGCAGCTCCGGTGGCAGGCCGTGCTTACTCAGAAGCCGCAGGAAGTACATCCTCTGCTGGGCCTTTTTGAGGATGGAGTTGATGTTGGTCACCCACTTCAGGTCCTGAGAGACTGTAATTCCCAGGAACTTGAAGGTCTCGACGGTTGACACAAGGCAGCTGGACAACGTGAGGGGCAGCTGTGGCGAAGGATGCCTCCTGAAGCCCACGATCATCTCTACAGTCTTGAGCGTGTTCAGCTCCAGGTTGTGTCGGCTGCACCACAGCTCCAGCCGCTCCGCTTCCTGTCGATATGCAGACTCGTCACCGTCCTTGATGAGGCCGATGACAGTGGTGTCATCTGCAAACTTCAGGAGCTTGACAGTCGGGTTCGCTGAGGTGCAGTCGTTCGTGTAGAGAGAGAAGAGCAGCGGAGAGAGGACACAACCTTGGGGCGCCCCAGGGCTGATGCTGCGTGTGGATGAGGTGGCCTCCCCCAGCCTGACCTGCTGTGTCCTGCCCGTCAGAAAGCTGTAAATCCACTGGCAGATGGCAGGTGAGACGCTGAGCTGGAGAAGCTTGGTTGAAAGGAGTTCAGGGATGATGGTGTTGAACGCTGAGCTGAAGTCCACGAACAGGATCCTCGCGTAGGTCCCTGCACTGTCGAGGTGTTCTAGGATGAAGTGCAGTCCCATGTTGACTGCATCATCCGCAGACCTGTTTGCTTGGTAGGCAAACTGCAGGGGGTCCAGCAGGGGACCTGTGACACCTGGTCCAGACCTGTGACGCCTGGTCCAGCACGAGACGTTCAAAGGACTTCATGACCACAGATGTCAAAGCGACAGGCCTGTAGTCATTCAGACCAGAGATTGCAGGTTTCTTGGGGACTGGAATGATGATGGAGCGTTTGAAACAGGATGGAACTTCGCACATTTCCAAAGATCTGTTAAAGATCTGAGTGAAGACTGGAGCGAGCTGGTCCGCGCAGACTTTGAGGCAGGATGGGGACACATGGTCCGGTCCTGCCGCTTTGTTAATCTTCTGTTGTTTGAAGATGCGTCTCACATCCTGTTCATGGATGGTTAACGCAGAAGTCAGAGGTGTGGTTGTGGTCGCGGGTGCGGCCGGGTGGGTGTGTGAAGTGAAACTGTCCTTTTCAAATCTGCAATAGAAGGTATTCAAGTCGTTGCCTAGTGTGCTATTGTTCTCAGCTTGGGGGGATCGTCGCTTGTAATTAGTCAGCGATTGGAATGCATGCCAGACTGATTTTGAGTCGTTCGCGCTAAACTGTTTTTCCAACTTTGCTGCATAGATCCTCTTTGCAATGTTAGTTTCTTTAGTCAGCTGGTTTCTAGCGCGATTATACAGGGCCCTGTCCCTGCTCTGATATGCATCTTCCTTAGCTTGGCGAAGCTGCTTAAGTTTAGCAGTGAACCACGGCTTGTTGTTGTTGAATGTCCGAAATGATTTTGTTGGTACACAAACCTCTTCACAGCAACTGATATAGGATGTGACAGTGTCCGTATATTCATCCAGTCTGCCAGCTGAATTTTCAAAGACACTCCAGTCTGTGCAGTCTAAACAGCTTTGAAGTTCCATCTTGGCTTCATTGGTCCACTTTTTGACTGTTTTCACTGTTGGCTTCGCACATTTAAGTTCTTGCTTGTACGTCGGTATTAAGTGAATTAAGCAGTGATCAGACAAGCCCAGGGCTGCACGAGGTATAGCACGGTATGCGTTTTTTACCGTAGTGTAGCAGTGGTCTAAAGTATTATTTTCCCTGGTAGGACAGTCGATGTGCTGCTTGTATTTAGGGAGTTCGTGGTTGAGTTTAGCTTTGTTAAAGTCCCCGAGAATAATGAGGGGTGAGTCCGGGTGTTTTTTTTCAATTTCGTTGACTTGTTCGGCGAGCGTTAGCAATGCGGCGTTCGTGTTAGCTTGTGGTGTAATATAGACTCCAGCCAGTATAAACGATGCAAACTCACGTGGCGAGTAAAATGGTCTACAGTTCAAAAACAGCGACTCCAAATGCGGGCTGCAGTGTGTGCTGAGCACCGTGACGTCCGTACACCATTTTTCGTTTGTATGGAGGCATATCCCGCCGCCCTTCGTTTTCCCCGATGATTCCATGTCGCGGTCCGCTCGATGAATGTTGAAGCCGGGAAGCATGACGGCGCCATCGGGTACAGCGTCGCAAAGCCAGGTCTCCGTGAAGCACATGGCCGCGGAACGTCCGAAGTCTTTACTGGTCTTTAACAGAAGATGAAGCTCGTCCATTTTGTTGGGTAGGGAGCGTACATTCGCGAGGTGGATCGACGGGAACGCCAATCTGTGTCCTCTCTTGCGGAGTTTCACCTGAATGCCGGCTCGTTTTCCTCTGTGGCGCCGCTTCCGCATCCATGCGCCGAAAACCGCGGACGCCGCTCCGGTGAGTAACTCGGGGAAAAAACTGAGCGGATTTTCGAAAGTTGGTGACAGAAAGTCCGGAGTAGCCTCCTTGATGGTTAGCAGGTCTCCCCTTGTGTAAGTGAGTCGTGTAAGGTCTCCAAAGACGGACGAAAAACACAAAAACAAAGACAATACTAGAGAGCGCGTTACCGAGTCGACCACACTGGTAGGCGCCATCTTCTTGGCAAATCCCGGTGGAACATGTGGATAGCGCATCTATCGAAGAGGCAAAAGATTCTGGGTTTGGATCTCTGCTTGGGGGGAGTTTGCATGTTCTGGTTTGGGTACTAGAATGATCGTTTTCCTGTCCTGCGATCGGTTGCTGAACAATCCACGGTATATGTGTACCGCACCTCTCACTGAGTTGGGATGGGCTTCTGCTTCACAATGACCCTGAGCTGGATAAGCAATAAAACATGGATGGCTCGAGGGATGGCTAGATGGATGGATGGAGCTAAGGTACTCTAGGGGTTACGACAGAAAAAAAATCTCTTTATGGTTGTCAAATGGGCGGCACGGTGGACGACTGGTTAGAGCGTCAGCCTCGCAGTTCTGAGGACCTGGGTACAATCCCCGGCCCCGCCTGTGTGGAGTTTGCATGTTCTCCCCGTGCCTGCGTGGGTTTTCTCCGGGCACTTCGGTTTCCTCCCACATCCCAAAAACATGCATGAAATGGAGACTCTAAATTGCCTGCAGGCATGACTGTGAGTGCGAATGGTTGTTTGTTTCTATGTGCCCTGCGATTGGCTGGCAACCAGTTCAGGGTGTACCCCGCCTCCTGCCCGATGACAGCTGGGATAAGCTCCAGGACGCCCACGACCCTAGTGAGGAGAAGCGGCTCAGAAAATGGATGGATGGATGGGTTGTCAAATGAGCAGATAAGGAGATCGATCAGCTTAATCGTTTTGTCAGGAAGAGCTCTGAAAGAAGAAAGAAAGGACCTCTGATGTTCATCTTGCAATCAAAGGGAAAAGGAGCAGAGAAACAGCAAGAGAGAGACAGAAAGTCATTTTAAGATGCTGTCTGGCTTCTTTTATGTCACAGATGGGGCTGAACATTGATCATTATCTGCAAAAAAAAAAAGGAAAGCATATGGTACGACGCAGTCACTGATGGTGTAGTGGTACACTCGCCTGACTTTGGTGCAGGCAGCGTGGGTTCAGTTCCCACTCAGTGACGGTGTGAATGTGAGTGTGAATGGTTGTCCGTGTCTATATGTGCCCTGCGACTGACTGGCGACCAGTTCAGGGTGTAGTCCGCCTTTCGCCCGAAGTCAGCTGGGATAGGCTCCAGCGTCCCGTGTTGAAAATGGATGGATGGATGGATGGTACGACGCAAGGCCAAGTTGCAGAGAGAAATAGTGCGTTTGTAGGACATCCTTTGCTTTCATTTTGATGTCACAGCTGGCTGTCATTACTATCCGTGCTAAAAGGCTCTGCTATGCAGAGCATACTGTACATACAGTATGTGCCGGTATTTTCGCTTCCATTGGCATTTTTACATGCAAAGCGCTATAGTTGCACCTAATTCTGCACACATTTAAGAAAAAAAATACTCTTTTCCCGCTCTCCATATCGTCTCGCTCTCCTTGTCAAATTGTCATCTAATCACCCTGTTGATGAATTGTACCCATTTGTACAATTTCTTGTTTGTGTAATAGTGTACACACATTCTCGTCAGCGGGGCTGAAGTTGTGTGGCTAGCAGGTCTAATTTGTTCTCTTCAGAGCTGTCACACTGATAAGAGGAGATGTGGAGGCAGCAAGTGGGAAGGAGGAGGAGAGAGGATGCATCTCTGAAAAGAGAGAACAGGTGTCTGAGATTATATCAGCAAGTCAGCTAAAGACTTAAATGACTGCACTGAGAGAGGCAAACAGAAGGAGACAGTGTAGAAGTAGTCAGAGATCATGGACTGAACTGGATTTAGTTAGAAACATAAAGCTTGGGAAAGAAAAACATATATGGTACCGTTATTGCTTTGTCACAGTTTTTACAGGATGTGTAACACTTATAAAATCAATAATCAGCTTTACATTGGCTATAATTGGATGGTGGGCTTGGAAGGACGATAAGTTGTAAAGGAGAACAACACAAAGACGTGGAGAAAAAAACTATGTCACAACTTTTTGGCAGCTCCATCACGGGATTTTAAAAAAGTAGCTGAAATGGTCAAATAGACAACCACCACATTGTATCCCAATGTTTGTGTCATGAACACAACTAAAATAATAACAGACGGCAATAAGTCGGTTTAGGAGGGTCGAGTGTCTTTTTTCTCACGTCAGTGTCCTCTTGATAACTGGCTTTGTGAGGTTGACGTCGACAGTGAAATGCCGGGGCCTTCGTGGCCGTCTTCGACACACTTTATCCTCTGCTGTCTCACTGTCCGACTGTCCCAAATGGAGGTTGTAAAGGGCAGCTCTCTGGTGCCCCAACCCCCCCCCCCCCCCCCACACACACACACACACACACACTCGACTGCTTCTGTAAATAAGTGAGTGCCCTCTCTCCACCAGCAATAACGTTGTACTTGCTGATATTTTTTTCAGTGGCCAATATTGTTTCATACATCATACAATCAAACTACATGGAAAAAAGAGGGAAGGTTCGATCATCTGAGGGTCAGGTGATGGGGTTTGTATAAAAGGAAATGTTGTGTACTCCAACATTTCCCACAATCCGTTTGATATTTGTGACCAATGTTCGTAAAAGCTGTCGAAGTAGACCAGATGTGCATGGCATGATGCATTTAACCTTAAAAGGAGATGATGCACGCGTGCACACTCTTACAGGAAAGCCTCTGACCTCAATTATGCAGCTGGTCGAGATGCATGTATGAACACAATCATTAAAAAGCCACATGCCAGAATTTGTTCAACAATTTTTTTTCATACTAAAACAGACTTTCATGTTAACATTTGCAGATGTACACAATAACAAAATGACTTTGGTGTGTCATAGGTGCTCTTTCCCCATCTGCACCAGAGATGCTATAAAGACTTAAGAAGCAGATCATAGCAAATGTGATTTTATGTGTGAGGGCCTGAAATGGATTGAATTGGTCTTTGCCTGACAAATTTTATACTTGTCACATTAAAGTCATTTTACCACTTTCTCTAAGTCAGGGATGCACAAAGGGCCGCTCCCAAAAAAAAAAAATCAACAGATGCAAGGGCCACCTTGAAATTCTTCAACTTTAATTTATCAAACATACACTAAAACCACGCATTATTTACTTTACCACTCCTAATGACACAGACCACGTGTCCTAGTTTTACTCACGACTCCGTAATTTCTCTTTAGAGCAAGTAGATTTATTGAGTTTGTGTTTATTCTGAACTGTTAATTTGTTTTTTGTATGCATGTTTGAGAGCCAAATAAAACCACACCGCCAACTGCAAACGCTGTTCGACTCGTGACGATTTCGGAAAACCTTAGCTTTTTATAAATTACTTTAAGTTAATCAGTTCATCATTATTATGTTGTCTGTTTCTGTGTTTAGCACGTTTTCCAATGATATCAGCCTTTTGAAAATAGGAGAAAGATGAAAGTTTGAAACTCAGGTTCAACAACAAAAGGTCACACTTAAAATCTCGACTCATATTATCTTTGTATTTACATCCCCCTCAAAGGGTGTCGATGAATGGTGGACCACCTGCTACATAACTTTTCAGTCATTCTGATATATTTTCATTGACAACAATGCAAGCTATGACCTTCCTCAGATACCTCCTTGATCACTATTTTTTGCCAATGACACTGTCTACTGACATCATCAAACTTCACTAGGCCCAAGATTGTACTGTTTTACTGTTTTACAGCTAAGTAGAGTCATCCCCTTGTTTTGAGTAACATTTAGCAGAAAGCATTGGATAGACAGGTGTAGTTAAGCAGAGGCTGAAACCAGCTGCCATGGCAACTATTTTTCCTAAGGCCATCGGGACCTCAACCACCAGCAAGAGAACTAAATCTCGCAGCCGCCACGGTGCAGCAGCGAAGCGGCGCAGACAAGAGGGTGAGGATTTCCTTGGATAAACCTACGACTCTAGTATGATTATTATGCACTGGGCAGGAGGAAAAAAAGACCCACCAAGTACTTTTCAGTACTGTCGTCTGTACTTTTGCCTATATGACTAGCCAACAGACACGGCAAAGACTTTCTGTGCGGCATGTTATAAAGCTACTCGAGCGAGGGGCACACAATATATAGGAATACTGCATAATATGTAAAAGCTTGTGCCGTGTCACTGAAAAATATATGAATACATAATATGTAGAGTTGTGCTAAAAAATATTGGCACCCTTGGGGTGCCATTATTTCTAGCCATGACTGTATAAAAAAAGAAGCTTTTGCCATACCGTCACATCGACCAAGTGGCCACTCTCTTTTTCTGTTGTACAGCTGCTACTTGGCTGCTCGTTGTCGTCACTGTCAGGTTCCGACCTCCTGATCGGCTCAAACACGTACGGTTTGACAGTTGGGTGCTCCTGTATGTCGAAATCCTCCTCCTCCACATATTCCAACACGTTGCTCACCATTGCGTATAGTGTGTAGCGCGCTGTGTTTGTCATTTGCAACGTCACTTCCGGTAGCCCTTGTGGTGGATAGAGTAACCACACGCCGGTGTCTTGAGCTTCGGGTATGTTCGGGGAGGGCTCAATATGTGTAATAAAAACCTCATTTTTAGCTAAACTACAGTTGAAAACTTGCTGGAAGTTATATATAACATATAAACAATGAAAATTTGAATTTTAACTGACCCCATAACATATTTGTCATCTGACCTTTAAAGAGGATGAAAAATGAAAAGGAAGTTGGTCCTGATGACATTTCTGTGGAGGTATGGAACCATCTAGGAGGGTGGTTGTGGAGTTTTACCAGGTTCAACAGAATTCTAGCTGGTGAGAAGATGCCTGAGAATGAAGGAAAAGTGTGCTGGTGCCCAATATATACCTACTGGGGGCGTGCCTTTAGCGTCCTCTGTCACGCGCACCCTTCCCCCTTTAACGTCCGCATGCTGTCCTCAGTCACGTCCGCCTTTCCTCTATATAAGCAGCGTGTCGGCAGGAAATGCTCCCAGTCAGTCAAGCGGAGCGCTCATCAAAGTCACACAACATTTACAGATTTTGGAACTCTGTGTACACATATGGCGTGTCACATTATAAGGCGCCCCGTCCATTTTGGAGAAAATTTAAGACTTTTAAGTGCACCTTATGGTCATGAAAATACCGTATGTTAGAATAGTACAGCACATGTATGAGAGCAGCAGAACAGTGGTGAGATCTGCTGTAGGTGTGACAGAGGAATTTAAGGTGGAGGTGGGACTCAATCAGGGATCAGCCCTGAGCCCATTCCTGTTTGCAGTGGTGATGGATAGGCTGACAGATGAGGTTTGACTGGAATCCCAGTGGACCATGATGTTTGCAGATGACATTGTGATCTGCAGTGCAAGCAGCGAGCAGGTGTAAAAACGGTTAGAAAGGTGGAGCCATACACTAGAAAGGATAGGAGTGAAGAAGTAAAGCAGAACATATGTGCATGAATGAGAGGGGTGGGGGGCGGGAGAGTGAGGCTACAGGGAGAAGACATAGCGAGGGTGGAGGACTTTAAATACTTAGCGCCAACAGGCAAGGAAGTGAAGAAACGGGTCCAAGCAGGTTGGAACGGGTGGAGGAAGGTGTCAGGTGTGTTATGTGACAGAAGAGTCTCTGCTAGGATGAAGGGCAAAGTTTATAAAACAGTGGTGAGGCCAGCCATGATGTACGGATTAGAGACAGTGGCACTGAAGAGACAACAGGAAGCAGAGCTGCAGGTGGCGGAAATGAAGATGTTGAGGTTTGCTCTAGGATTAGAAATGAGCTCATCAGAGGGACAGCTAAGGTTAGATGTTTTGGAGACAAAGTTAGAGGGAGCAGACTTGAATGGTTTGGATATGTCCAGAGGGGAGAGAGGGAGTATATTGGTAGAAGGGTAGTAAGGATGGAGCTGCTAGGCAAGAGAGCTCGAGGAAGACCAAATAGAAGATTTATAGATGTAGTGAGGGAAGACATGAGGGCAGTTGCTGTTCGAGAGGAGGATGCAGGAGATAGCTTACATGGAAAAGGATGACACGCTGAGGCGCCCGCTAACGGGACAACCTGAAAGGAAAAGAAGAAAATTGAAATATAAGGCATTAAACACCAGAAATGGGTTTCCTATGTGGGCAGGTTAAGCTGCAGGGTAAGGTGTACAGCATAGATATCCAATTGAAGCACAGAATCGAGGTGAGGTGGTTGGGTCATCAGATTAAGATGCCTCCTCTGTGCTACTTGGTTGTAGTGACAGGACATGTCCATGTGTTTAGAGGCCATGCAATAGCTCCACAACACGTTAGCCCGAGGGTGTTGTTAGCGGAAGGGACAAATAGGGACCCATTTGTTTGCCACATTTCTTGAAAATCAGGGATGGAGTGCCTTGACATTCATTTATTTAGTTGGTCAAACTAATAAAAAGGAATTTAGCAAGCAAATCGGAGCCACAGTCAGGCGCTGCACTGCATGGTCACATTTCACTGTTCCCTGACACTACCTTGTATTTCAAGCAGAAAGACTGTCTGTGACGACTGGCATTGTAATTGAAGACTATCATAGAGCCCTTGAGCAAGGAAGTGAAGTCCCAAACGGGTCGGGAGCCCAACACGGTCAATCCGACCACTTACTCCTTACATCCATGCGCATATAATTCTTTTGTGTGGATTGTAAATATACATGTGCGTGACAAAGAATAGAATAGAACAAGGGTATTCAACGCTGGCCACGAACTGTTACGACCCTTTCCAAGATCAGACAAGATCGGCATTCTCAGAGTAGTAGTATGTCCGTGAGCCACCCTTCGCACAGCACAGCAGCCCATTCGTTGTGAATATGAGGCTGGTGGCGCACAAGGTGGGCGCCCGCCACGATGACAAATATTTTCCTTTATTATGTGTTTTGGTTAGGTCAGCATGTGTAGAGCAGGACTTGTCTCCATGCCAAAGATACTGTAGAAAATGCGCCAAAGTCTTTCATTGTTAATGAAAATATGTCCATTTCTATAATTCAGGTGCGCAAAGTATTTGTTATTTTCGTGTTAATTTGTGTATTTGTTCTTCAAGTGGTCCAGTTCATGGGTCTTTTTGCATGGGCAGTGACGTCATGGGAGCTTAAAGGGGAAGAGGATACAACTCAGTTGGTGGAATTTAGAGTGTGCGTACCCGATTGCAAGTTTTGTCCGGCTGTGTGCGTCAGTCAATGACAAAGTGAGTAGCGGCACACAAGTATGCTGTAAGTGCCTTGTTAGCATTAGCCATTACCTCTTGCATCAGAATGCGTTATTAGAGTGGTTTACATGATTTTAATAATGAAATTTGCTGTACATTCATCGCTAAGTCTCTCTCACACACACATGTGAAGTGTGAAGCCTCAATATATATTTTACATTAAAAAGAAAAATCCTAACCACCTCCTGATCTATTTGTTTTAGATTTATGACAGGGACATATTTTGCTTTATTCAACTACTTATTTGAATTTTGGGCTCCATTTTATTTTATTTTGTCTTTTTGTTGTTGTTTTATGTATTAGTACAGTATTATGGCATATGGTCTGTCCAAACCTCACTAAATGGATTTTTGACTCATTGGAATAATTTTTTGTGGCCCTTTCAGATTTGCATTTGAGTATGTCTGCAATAGGGTGTAAAGAGATTCACCCCAAAGTATTGAAGATAAATAACTAATGAGCACCTTGAGCAATCAATTGATCAGTCATTACTGCTTTCCTTCCCTCTAGCCTGATACCCCTTTGCCGGCATCCCAAACCAACTGGGAGGCTGTCACCATGTCGGTGAGTCATGCACAGGTTGTATGAATGGTTTTAACTCCTGAGTATAAAATTTCATGGACATTTGCATTGGAATGTAATTAGAATTGTAAAGCAGAGAAGGTGCTGGTCAGCAACACATGAATTTAATTCCGTCCATTTGAAAAAGTGTCATTGCCTTCATTTTATTTTCAGTATTATAATTTATAAATAAATAATCCCTACCTCTTGTTTTATCATCAAATCTGTGTTAGCGCAAACCATGCGGTTTAAAACATATAATATGTCATCCATCCAACCCCCACCACATTGTATGGCTATTCTTAAGCGCAACGAAATGTTTATGGTCATACTAATAATGATGACATAATACCCATAATGCATGGACCAAGGCACAGCCCCATGTTACATGCACACAGTCGATTCATGCATACGCCGTACTGTGTATGTTGTACATGGGGCTTGAGATGTAAAATGTCATGCTTTTTTAGACTCATGTTTTTTTGGAAGTGCTTGTAATCCCAGCAATTTCTGTATGTCTCTGTGTAAGCACTTTGTGGTCATTGATGTGAAATCATAATAGTTAGCGTGCGTTGTTGTGTATGGCACATTTTCTGCATGGAATGCCTGTGTGTGGACGTATACACAATGTGTTATTATCACTACTACATAGGGATACATGTGCAAAGTTTTGTCCCAGTTTAAGTATTCAAACTGATCTAGGGATCTTGTTATAGTCAATGTGCGTCAAGATAATATTGAGAACTGTTACAGTTGACGAGACAGATAAACACGCTTTATTTCATACACGTGGATAAAAAAATACATTTAAAAAACAGTGCAGTAAAATACAAATGTCCTGCATTATTTGGTTTTGTCGTGTAATCTTTGGGTTGTCGCAGTCATTTTTTTGCATAAAACATTGAATACACAAATTATTAATTGACTTAGTGAATAAATTTGTTGGAATAATTTAGTCTTTTGACTTTGATTCTTAGGATAGCAGTCCTTTTGGGCCGGCGGCAGTCACAGAGGTTCCTCTCTCATTAGATGACCTGGATCGAACCATTGCTGCCTTTGACACTGTGGAACAGCTTCTCAGATCGTTGAACCCAGACACTTGGAAACAGGACCTGGACAGCATCTACACGCAAACACACATTCATTATAGATCCCGGGCTTATCATCTGGGAAGCAGGCACAATAAAGGTATGTTATACAGTCCATATAAGACCACTGATCGACACCCATCAGTGAGCAATTCGTATTTCCATTCGTGGGGTTAAATGTCTTACAGGTTATGATTAGTGGTTGTGCTTGTAGACTCATTGCAGAGTTATACATTTATTAACTGCTTTTATTAAAGCTGTTATTGGTAAAGGAAACCCTAATAGGAGAAACACTCGTCTCGACTGTATTGGACAAATTCTAGTTGAAAGGCATAATGAAATAAAATTACACAATATATATATATATATATATATATATATATATATTGGCTTCGCTCTTGTTTTGTAAAACAAACGCTAACTATTGTTTTGTAAAACAAAACAAGAGCGAAGCCAAATTTAAAATAAGACCACTTTAATGACAATCTGTTATGCAGTACATGCACCGAGGGACTGTTTACTGTTTCTTTACACAGGACAAATAGTGGACTATGAGGCGTACTATTTGTTCGTCTATTTTTTAAGTTGACTTAGCATCACTTTAACCATATTGTGTTAAGCAGTCCAGACAGAGACATGCTTCGTTGCCACGCTTTGTGGCAGTAGCTTTCATTTCATGATAATTGTTTAGCCCTCTATTGATTTTGGGAAGTTCAGGCAAATATTTTCCAAAAAGTTGATTTCATAACTCTACAATTTCTAGTCTGCTCAAATTTGGAGTTTCCTCTTTACTGTTATTTAGTCTGTATAGATTCATCACGCTGTGAGGCCTACGATAACAACAAGTGATCACTGAGGCAATATATCTTTCCTCATGACGAACAGAAAATACAGCAGCAGATATGTCAGAGTAAATTTGGCACATACTGTCGTCACTTCACTCAAAGAAATCTACAGGCTGGTAGCAAATATTATTCATTTTGATCACATCTCTCCAACCATATACAGTATTCCTGCCATAATTTCACTCTCGGTGTTCTCTGGTAAATATTTGAGCTCGACAGCAAATCCATAATTATCAAGGCCTGTGTATGTGCTGTTAGATGATGATTGTCCCATGTTGCAGTTCCTCAGAGGTAGTAGTGGCTGCAGGTCGCTGATACGACACACCACCTCACTCTAGTTGGAAATTCAGCGTGTGCAGCGGAGCAGAAATGTGCCGCAGTCAGCAGCTTCGCTTTGTTTTCATTAAAACACACATCCTCACTAGCTCACATTCCTCCTTTGTTCCCTTAAAGACACCAAGTCAGATCATAATTACAATTGCATGAGTTTTAAATCCAAGTAACCTACCTACAAGCACAATAATACATATTGTAATTGCTAACTAATCATACTTTTGTTTCCTTGGCAATTAGAAAAATAGAAATCAACAGCAGTAGGCATACTGCATGTTAACTGACAGGTCAGAAGCTAAAGAAGCTAAACCAATAAATATAGCCTACTCTACAAGCTGTAAACACCAAGAAAAGAAATTGCTGCTATAACCTAACAATAAAATAACCTAATTGAAATGAGCTTGTACCCTTGTTGGTGTGACAACATTATACAGTACAGTATATTGGCAACGATAAAGATATTCTAAACCACACTTAAAATCTACTTGTCACACTCTGGTAGAAATCCCTCAAATGCTGAGTACAGTTTCCAACCTGCCTATTTTTTTAAAAAGCGACAATTAAATCGAGTGACTTTTTATGGTATTATGGGACTTCTGATACTGTACCCCGCTGTGTCCGGACTGCAAATGAATAAATGAATGGCTAATATAACTTTGTAAAATTTCCATAATTTGTCCCCTTTAAATTTAAGGATAAAAATGGGAAGGTTATGGGAAGGCCTCCTAATTTGGAATTACATTGTGAAGAATTTGGCCTCTGGTCCAGTTCATCAGTATACAGTATTTTTGTAAATGGGAAAGCTTATTTCTGTATTTTTTAAATATAAGCTAATACACTGGTGTCAAACTGGTGGCCCGGGGGCCAGATCCGGCCCGCCACATCATTTTATGTGGCCCGCGAAAGCAAATCCAAATTGCTCATTGTGTTCTGGTGTAATACCATTGAGATATTTGCAAGCATTTTTTTGTTACCAATCCCCCTTTGAAAAGAAATGTAATAGTGGAAAAACGTTTTTTTATAGACTTCTGATTTCAAAATTGGCTGTTCATCAATGTGATGTGTATACTGTATGTAATTACAGGATAGGAGGTAATCTTTCATTTATATGGGTTCACAGTTGTAGCGGCCCTCTGAGGTAAGTCATAATTACGATGTGGCCCGTGACAAAAATGAGTTTGACACCCCTGAAATAGATTGGTAAACCTAACAGTGATATTCCTTTGCCTTTTTTTTGTACTCATTGTTGTCTTGACATGATTTTTGTCATAAAGAGGAACCTCCATGGCAGACATTTTTCTTTGTGTCAACAATTGCTTATTTATTATCTATAGCATTATGCTTTGCTCAGGCCTGTCAGCCTCTTCTCTCCCACACAATAGTCCATGTGCAAAACATATTTTTATCACTGTGAGACAAATACAGTGCACAAATGTTTACAAGGCAGTTTTAAGTACAGCTTATTTATGTCTGAGCTGCCAAATTCAAAGAGGAAATGAGTGAATGTGAGCCAGTGTCACATTAATAGCGGATTGGTAGCAAATCGCTATTGTGCTGTTTTGTATATTGTTCTTGTCACGTACGTGGTTAGGGCGAAGGCGAGGAACACAAGGCAAGAACATGGTGGACCCAATTGCAGGGAAGCAGGGAGGCAAGGCCGTAGTGCGGGAGTCTCAAAATAATAATATTTAATCACAATGATAAATACAACTGGCGACTATGACATGGCAAAGACACGTGACAACGACAATGAACCGACAAGAACTGAAAGAAACCAGGGAACTAAATACAAACAGATTGACGAGACAACGAGGAACACCTGGACAAGACACGAGTGGCTGGAGAGAGCTGATTGGTCGACACAAAGTAGACGAGAACAGGTGGACACAACAACCTAATGAGCACACGACAAACATGGAACACAGGAAAACATGGAACAAAACTAAACACAACCCAAACCAAAACACAGACCATGACAGTTCTGTTGTTGTTTTGTTGCTTGAATTAACTCATCTCAATATCACTTGTTTGGAGCAAGGGCTCATTCTAAACAAGGAGAATGTGATCGGCTACTATTCATGCTAGATATCTGAAGTTCAATCCATGAATTTTGCTCAATCCGCTAACTGCTTTCTTACCTAATTTCTATTGGGCGTTTACATCCTGCCATTGTTGATTTTAGTTATATCGAGCTCGCTAAAGGAAACCTAGACTAAAGTATACTGCGGTTGTTCACACGACTGCTGCAAAGCAAAAAGAGAATACTTGTCCTTGACCTTGATTTCTATTAAGAAAAAAATCTATCATTGTACATGAGGAACAAATGTGTAATGATCATGGGTTTTGACAGCCATACTGACCAATGGATATTATGCAATATGTCAAGTTTTGTAAACATGGCTATTGTTTGTCACAATAACATAAAACAAGCCCTTCCATATAGACGCAACCTATTGAATAGGACTTCATTTATTCAGGGATGCAGAGAGTGAGCGCATTTAGGGCTCTACATGCACAGCTGTTTTTAATGTTCCAAAAAATATTTTGGGCAAAAATGCAAATACTGCATGTTAAATGTTTAGTGAAGATACGTACAGTATGTGTTATGACATCACAGCCAAGACAACAATTGTGGACTAAGGTGCTGTTTTTGTTTGTTTGTTTGTTTGTTTTTTGCTCAAGATAATGAGTTTTATAATTAGACTGCTACTGCAACCAACCAAAATGCACAACCGATGGTTAGAAACAGTCCATGTGTGTAATCACCACCCTTGGGTGATGATTACCCTGCTTACTTTCAGCTTTGTCAGGAGGACAATCTAGCCCTGATTGCTGCTTTTTATCCTCCTCTGTCTTTTGTATTCCACAACAGTTGTACTCGTGTGCTCCTCGAGTCACCTTATTTCACAGAAGATACATTTTAGCTCTCCCGCAGATTAGCACTTTTACATAAAAGCATATTGCAAATCTATCGTATGTTTGCCGTCATGTTGAATTAAAGCACGATGTCCAAGGCCACGCTTTATTGTTCTCTGGTTTTCTATTTTCCTATGTTGACTATCCATTATTTTCCATGGAAATTGTGCAGAAAAGTGAATACAATAGTGATTATGCACACAATGACTGTATTCAGTAGATTCTGTCAAAAATCCATCCACTTGCTGCTCCCCTTCAGGGATTTTCTCTTTACTCATACATTGGAACCTCGGTTTACGCTTGACCTGGCAGTCGGTTGAAAAACTATATTTCCGGAGAAAAATAACCTCGATTTCTGCACTATTTTTGGATAACGAACAATCTTGAGCTATGCAGGGTTCAGTTTTTCCTTGACTCTGACTCTGTACGTCACACATTGCAGATATCTGTTTTTTTTTTTTGCTCTAAATTAGCCCTCAGTATGGCTTCAAACAAAGTGCAAATCGATAGCTATAGTGTTATTAGGAAGCGTAAATGCAAATAAATAATAGCTAAACCTGAGAGTCATGTTTGTGTTTGTTACTTATTTCTACACTTTGCTGTATTATTCTAAGCATAATTGTATTCTGGACATAAACTGTATTTCCATCATTTCAGTGCGAAACATTACCCTCAGTTAGAGCGAATAAAATCTGTGAACCGAGGTTCCACTGTATTGCCATTACTCACACACATTTTTGAGATCCAGGCAAAAAAAAAGCACACTGGCGAAAGAAAATAGCTACACAGTAAATGACGCCGAAAAAAAGGACTTCTCCGAAATCCGAAAGCTTACGGACTTCTTGTCAGAAGACTTACTGACAAGTATTCATCAGTGGATGACTACTACAGTTAATTTACAAAAAGTGACGGGGGTGGGGGGGCATAAACTGTGAAGTGTTCAGATTCACATCTTCCATCCCACTGTTCTCCCTCACTGTCCAGTTGACCTCAATCGCCTCTACGATGATGTCAAGCGGTACAGCTGCACCCCTCGGAACTACTCCGTAAACCTGCGTGAGGAGCTTAGGGCCACCAACGCCGTCTTCTTCCCCCGGTGCATGCTGGTCAAGCGCTGTGGCGGCAACTGTGGCTGCGGCACTAATAACTGGAACAACGGCTGCACCTGTCAGGCCTCCAAGACCACGCTCAAACTACACGAGGTGCGTCGCACATCATGAAGACATGGCTCCCACACATTCAATACAACAGGAGGGACTTGACGTGAGAGACATTCACTTGTTAGTCACTATTTTCTTCTTACTCATTTTGCCGTCATTATTTTTACAATAATACAACTCGTAATTAAATACTATTTTATTTGTATAGCCCTTTCAGAATTCTGGCTTCCTCCCACATTCCAAACACGTGCGTGGTAGGTTCATTGAAGACTCTAACTTGCCCATTTAATTCCAAGTGAACTAAGTTACCAAAGTTACTAGAGACATTTCCAACTCTACAGAACTTAACAGACAAAAAGGGATGTTCTAGCAATTTGTTTAAAAGTAGTGAAAACATCCAAATAGTCAGATTGGTTGTACTCAATAGTTCCCAAATCAGCAATTAATTAGCGACACACTAGAAAAGTTTTACAATTACACTGCTACTTTTTTTGCACTCTAACCCAAAACTCACCTTAACCTCTCAGCTTTTCCTGCTCTCTTCATCTCTCTCCTTTTCTAATTCTTTTCTGCACAATGTTAAAATCTGTTCTTCTTTGTGCGTTTCCATCATCAAACCATTCGTCCCAATTCCTACTCTCAGTTTATCCCAGTGCCAGGGGTGTTTATGAAACATTGTTTGGAAAATTATTGATCCTAGCCTCATATGTTGATCAAAGTTTTGATTTAAGGTTTTGGTCAGCTTTAGGATTTCAAACTGGGCAGACCAGGCATTCGTTGATATTGACTGGGTTAGTGTTTGATTCCAAACATGTCCGAAAATAGGCAATCAATAGGTAATAAATGTCTTGTTTTGCTTAAAACACAAAGGGCTTTGAAACAAACAAGCAAGCAAGCAAACAAAGGGCTTTGTTTGCTTTGAAAGACGACTAAGGAAATCCGAAAGTAGTCCAATTTGACTAAAAATCTGAGGAAATCTTAATATGGTTCAGTTCATTTTCACTTCCTTTCCATCTTGTGTCATCATTGGACAGTTAATTATCTGGCCAGTTGTGATTTTACTTCATTGTATTTTACCAAATGTTCCTTTTATGAGAATGGTTTGGTAAATTCAGTCGAGATCAGGAGTGTTATGAATGTATTGTTGAGATATTTTATGTACTGTACTGCAGAAGGCGCTAATTTAATGTGTCAAATTTTTCACTGTAAAAAAACTAAATCTATATAAATACAAAGTACTTGAGAACAGAGAAGCAATGCTGTGCCGTGGATGGAGAATGTGAGGTGGACCATCTAAAATCAATTTCTCAATTGTGTTTCATTGGAAACAAAAACAGTTCTAGAGATTAAAAACCACTAACATATGCAGAGCTCCAGGCATGACATGGGAGTTTCATTTTGGCCACAATATAGTCGTAACATGCAAACAAAATGCTAAAATATGACCACAAAATACTGTCGGTATAATTTGCGCACAAATTAGTAATCGGTGTGTTTGTTATCATTCCAATTTAACAACTAAGCAAATGGTGCGCAACTTTGCTAGAAACTGCCATTCCTGACGTCCTTAAGGCAAATGTCTTCTTATGTTTTCATGAATAGTCTGCAGTGCTATGCTAAGGCGTTTCAAACTCTTGTCCCATGTGCCCCCTTATAACGTTGAGCACCTGCCCCTCCAAAGGTCTCTGCACACCCCTGCCCATTACTATAACACATTCTCACTTTTCTCTCTTGTACTGCCATCTCTTTGTTCTTCCACTCTTTCATTTTTGAGTCCCACTGTCTCTTTCTCTCCGTAATGTCTTACAATGAGACTTCAGACAAGTAGGATTTAGTTTAGAATTGTGTGTGCTATCCCATTGTTTGACTCTTGGGAAGCCCCGATATTCATCACAGCCAGTGTTTACTCATTGCAGCTGATGGGAATTACATAAAAAAAATCTCTTCCCTTTCAGTTTACACGTTAAAAGTGACCCCTGAAGCAAATTTCAAGAAAATCACTTTTATTTTGGAGGCCAAAGTGGCTGGCAGATTCCCAATCTTCCACCCAAAGCTTTCAAATGGTGACCAATCACTAACAACAGAGGTTCAGACCTCAGGGACCACATAGCTTATGGCCACGCAGGAAACATTCTGAAAGTCCTGCACTGTCTTAGCTCATTGTCCCCCGTCTCTTCTAGGTGCTCAAGTACGCCCCGGAGACCACTCTGTTCCAGCGCCATCGCAGGGCAAGGGTCCGGTGGGTCATCGATGAGATTTTCCTTACACACCACGACAAGTGTGAATGTGCCTGTCCCTCCCAGCCTCCTCGCTGAGATACTGACACAAACGATCTTGAACTGTTGGACACCTTCTGCCATTTTGCCGCAAACCTTTTTTGCAACCAGCTATGCAGTAAATACAGCAGAGAAGAAATGATTTGACAGATGATGCACAACCTTTAACATTACGTAACAATAAGTACTCCAGAGGAATAAACATAAAACTTACAATAATGAACTATGCGTGAAATACATTGCGTGAGTTAAGTGGCTCTCCAGATGTCTTTTCAGCCACTGGGAAGGAAGGAATGAGGAGAGGACGGGAGGCGGACTGTGAATCCAAGATGATGGTCATTTGTACCTAAAGACTAAAAAAGTAGTTATTTATAAAACTGCATTCCCCACCCTTCTGATTTTCCACAAAGCCCTTCTTTGTTTTGCACACATTCCTGTCTGCAAGAATTCCAGCATCCCTTTGTCCTTTACTTCATCTGTACCCTGTTCCCTCCCTTTTGTTTCCCCCTCAGTGTCTCTTCAAACATCCACACACACATATCCTCTCAAATCACTCACTACCAAACAGAGGAGATGTCAGCACAGGCTACTGCACTCTGCCCAGTTTTCTGAGCATTCCGGGCATTCCAGTCACTAACCGGGAATTCTGCTAACACGGATAAAACCTTGCACCTCACACCCAAAAAAACATCACAGAAGAGTGGGGGAGAGAGAGAGAGAGAGAGAGAGAAGAAAATAAATCAGTCAGACAGAACCCTGGCTGATGTTTGCAAATATTTTTTCATGACTTACACAATCGTGTATGGCCAACAGTGGGACACACCTCTGATTCAAACAATATTTATTAAATAATCCCACTGATTCTGAATTATTTACCCTATAAAGACATTTTTGACAACTTTTTGAGGAAGACTCTTCTTTTCCAGCATAACTGTGGCCCTATGTACCAAGAAATATAAATAACAGCATGGATGAATGGGTTTGATATGGAAGAACCACTGTAAAGTCCTGACTTCAACCCCGTCAAAAACTATTGGGGTAAACTAGAACAGAGCTTGTGATTCGGGACATCTCAGGTGACAACTTACCTCACAAATGTTCGTCTGGATAATTGGACCAAAAGTTTGTCAGACACACTTTAATATCTACTCAGAAGCGTTGAAGACTGTTAAAGCTACCAATGGTGAAATTATTTCATATTTTCTGCCATTTTCCCCTTCAGCCAGTCTGCTCATGTTTGCATTTTCAATTGTCAAGGATCAGTTTCTTCACACACAACCTTTTAATTAGCACTTTTAAGCACACTTTTATGGGAATTGGATGATAGGATGATATTTGTGAGTGAGTGTATGCGTAAATGCATGCGTGTGTGTGTGTGTGTGTGAGGAAGTGCTTCTTTTGTCTGCGGGATCAGGACGGTTCCCGACAGTGTGGAAGCAGGCAGCCCGAACAACCTTGTGAATATTTGACATGTGACAGTGTGTGAGACAGTGTACAAGTACAGTGGTGGTCTGTGTGTGCTGGCATGTCACACATACATATCCTAGATGTGAGATATAACAACAGTCCTCTGTTGTCGCTCAGCCATCACCTCTCATCACACGCACTCCGCTTTTGTTCGGAAGAGAGATAAAAATAATTGGATGCTGAACTGACTCTTTAGCCATCCGATCTGAAATGTTTGGGCGGCCTTTGTACCATGCAAGGTTGGTGGAGCACAATCATTATAAAGGCAACAACAAATACCTGCAGGAACACTGAAGAAATCACTAATTTAAAAACAGAACAAAATTTATGCATTTTCTACCACAGTGTAATCTCCTGGATGTGGCGGGCTGCTGCACCGACTTGACCGTAATACACATATCACATTGACACAGATAATCTCTTCCCGTTACTCATTGTAGCAAATATGAAGGCCCAGCTGCTTCCATACCTCTCTATATGTAGTGGTCATTTGTTCTAGTTGCAGGCAAAGCTGTTGACAAGTAAATGCTCTTGTCGGTTGGAAGCCAGATGTTCATCAGGTCATCAACTTCAATCAATCAATCCTCACAATATCCTAACAATATTTGTCTGTGTGTTTTGTGGATTTCAGTGTGAAAGTGTTGTCAGCACATTCCAGTGTTGCACACACCAAAGTGGCTTTCCATAAATAACAGAATCCGACAAAACAACATGGCATTCAAAGCTATGTGTGCCACATTTTACATCACTTATACCACATCAGCGCCACATTCACGCTGAATATGAGAAAGTTAGTCTAGCTGTTTTTCCATTTATGAATCGCACAACTAACGTCAGCTCTGTCAATTCAGTGAATGTTTGAGCAAGAAACAAGTGCTGCTTTTGCTGTCTTT